>NC_141562.1:18790234-18900234 GCF_036417535.1 Chlamydotis macqueenii
ACCTCGGTGCTCAGCCACTCAGTCACCACTGAGCACGGCCCCCTCCCCGCCACGCGCCCACGCGGTATTTTACAGAAAATCCGGCCACAGAAACGGATGACTTTTCTGAAACGCCGACCGATGTAAAAAAGACGCGTAGAGGGAGGGAGAGCATGCTCAAACTGTAGCCATCATCATCATCATCAAGCCTGTCCGTTTGATTTAAAAAGAGCACGACAGGGAACACGCTGTCACTGAACGCTGTCGCCTCAGCTTCCCTTTTTTTTTTAACACCCCCCCCCCCCCCCAACACCACACGGCTTTTTACCCTGAGATTTGCGGGCTGCTGTTCTCGGTTTGAGTTGTTCGGCACAAAACGTCTTTTGCGTGTCTCCAGCGAGCGGAGTAACGCGGGGAAAACCCGCAAGGGGCTGCGGGTTGGGAGCACGGGCAGTCGGGGGTTCGCAGGGCTGAACTTTGGGGGGAAAATAAGTGAAAAGGAGAGGGATGGAGAGAGGAGTCTCCCAGGCAGCTTGATCCCATTAGCTCCGTCCTTGGGTTGCATATTTATACGGTCTAGGAGGTGAACAGATGGACTATCAATTTAATTCCATCTTCAACACCATCAGAGATTGATTTTCTACTCGCTTTTAATTTTGCCATAATTAATTAGATCATTACAACTGTTTTCTATTGATCTCCCTATTTAAACCTCAGATGCAAAGGGACTTCGGCAGATCCTTTAAAAACACAGAAGGGAAAAGGAACAGAGGGGGCTGCAAACTTTCTAAAGGTTTTTTTTTCCATTTCAACTTAGAATATTTTCGGTGTGGAACAGAGGAAAAAAAAAAGCCGCTGTGGCCTTTCTTTTTGGAGGCCTTTTTCGTTGCCTTTATATTTTTCCTTTGCGTTTTGGCGAATCTTTGTCTTATTTATGTGTAACATACAGCATGTATAATATATGATATGCTGTATGTTACAGATAATAGATTTAATTGGTTCGATTATGAAAATACACGCTCACACGTGTGTGTGTGTGTGTATGCCCGTACACACACGCACACGACCCGTTTGGTACTGGGATTTACCGCGGTGGTGCGCGTACATTTAGGTGCGGGGAACCTACCGCCGGAAGGGAGCCGCGGTTTTCGGAAGGGGCGTGCCGGTTTTGTGTGCCTCCCGTGCGTGTCTCTGCCCGCGCGCCTGCACCGCTCCCAAGACGGGGGCTGCCTCCCCCCCCCGACCCTCCAGCGATGCCGCAGAAGCCCCGGAGCCGTCAGCCCCCGCGGGCAGTGGCGCGGCTCTGTGCTGGCGGGCGGCGAAGTTTGTGGTTTAAACCCAGTGAGGTTCGTCTCCTTTTTTTTTTCTTTTTTGGTTCCCCCTCCTCCCCCAAAATCCCTAAATTAAAAGCTCCATTTATGTGCGTCGTTCGAGGGAAGCACACCGCGTTAATTGTGCTTTTACCGCGAGCGGCAGCGCCGAGGAGACCCGCTCCTGTCCGGCGGGGTTTGTTTGAAGCTTTCTTTGCAAATCATAAAAATGACGACGGGGAAAAGGGGAGGAGGGGGGGCAGGCGATTCAGAGACCCGTCCCTCGGCAGGGACAAGTTTCGGGGGGCGCAGAGCCAGCGCGGCGGCCCCGGCCCCGCCGAGTCCCGAGGTGTCGGCAGCGCGGGTCCAGAGGCGAAGGAGCCGCCACGGCGAGCGAAGTTTCGCGGGGTGGAGGTAGAGTTTGGGCGATGCCCTGAACTTTCTACGGACGGGAGGAGACCCCGGGGGCTAGGGCACGTCGCCAAAACCGGAGAGTAAAATAGGCCGGGGGCTGTCAGTGGGCGGCGGGGGCTTACAGGGGCGAGGGACGGCGAGGCAGAGCGGCCGGGCCGGGCCGGAGTGGGGACGGGGGCTGGGGCTCAGCCGAGCCCCGACTCCGCTGCGGGTCCTTGCGAAGGTCTCACGGTAAACACGGCGGGAACGCAGCCCTTGGAGGGGGGCTGGAGCGGGCACCCGTCGGGGAAGGGGGGGGGCCTTTAGCAGGTGAAATGGCGAGGGCTAGAGGGGGATCTGGGAAGGCAGGGGAGGGGGGGCTGTGGAAGAGAGCAGAGGCAGGCTGCCTCCTGCCAAAGGAGGGAGTGGGGGTGACGGTCTCATCCTCCCTGCTGAATATTCAGCGCCCCCCCCCCCCCCCCCCCCCGCCCCTTACCTGCTCTCCCTGAGCTCTGAGCCATGGCTCCTCTGCCTAATGGCCCGTCTCCGCGGGACGGCTGCGAACCGGCGGATCCGCCGCGGCCTTTTCTTCGCTTCTCTCCTCCCCGCTTGGGTGTCTTGCTTTCCCCCGCTGACTTTCGAGATCTAGGCGCAACCACCCAAAACTAAACGGTTTAGATAACAACACACACACACCAGAGCACCACCACCACCAAAAAAAAAAAAAAATAGGCAGCCACAGAGAAAGGAATGCCGCTCTACTGAGCCGGGGACAGGCTAAAAGGAGGTGAAAATAAATAACAATCAAAGCAAATGTAGCGCTGCTGCTTATAAAAGTGGAGCGGGACTCACCTGCTCCAGTCTAGCGGGGCTATGCAGCCGGGGAGGGCAGGGGCTGGGGGGGTCCTGCGGGGGGGGGGGGGCGCCAGCGCCTGACTTTGAATCTGCTTCCCCTCGCCCCCCTCCTGCGAACTGGCTACCTGTAGGGAGGTCTTGTTGCAACAGCAGATTAATTTGTTGTCTTATTACCATAAAAATGTGCTCGGAGAGAGGGGGGACGCGGGACAGAGGAAGAACTTCCTCCCCGTCGAGGAGGGAGGCGGTGGGCTCTGGCTGCGGGGGGGAGCGCGGCGGGGCCGGGGAAAACACCCGTGGGGTGTTTCAGTCCACCCGGCTGGCAGCCCCGGGTGGGGTGGCGGGGGCCGGGGGACTCCGTCGTTTGCTGGGGAGGGGGGAAAGGCAGCCCTGGGGGGTCTGCCCCGGCTTTGTGGTTCTGGGAGATCATCTGTCTGCCTGTCCGTCCGTCCGTCCGTGTGTCTGCCCGCTCGCTCGCCTCCTTGCTCCTATGTCCGCGTTTTGGTAAAGGCTTCGCGATTGAAAATAAATAATAAGTAAAACAAAGCTCTAAAGAAAAGAAGAAAAATCCCCAGTGCTAAAGACATCACTGAGCGAATATTTTTCTTTCTCTCCTCCTACCCCCCCTCTTCCATCTCCCCATTGATTGAAAGGTCTCTCTCGGCTCCAACAAGGAGTCCCAGGAAAAATGAACCATTCTGCTATCGATTCTTCATTAAAATTACATTTCTGCATTTGCTAAATTGGTTTTAAAAAGCTTCCCCTGTTATTATTGTCTTGTCAGAGCCGGCGGTGCTGGGCAAACAGTATTTAAAAGCTTGGGACCTCTCCAAGATGAGGCTGTCGGGGGTTTTGTGCGTGTATGCGTTTCTTTTTTCTAAAGTGTTTAGGAAAATGTTAACAGGGCGGACTGGCGGAAGGCATGCCTCGGACAAGCGGACCAGTGTAAAAATAGAGAAGGTGGAGGCTTTCCTTCATAACGCGTAAAAACCATCGATTGTCGCTTCAAGCAAGGGGGGGAAAAAGAAAAGTTTCACTTAAAATATTTAAATGGGACGGCGAAAGCCAGTAATGGCAGCAATGAGTATTTTTCTCGGGCGTCGTCTCCAGCCCGCTTGCAGCAGCCGCCGGCTCTGTCCGGAGCGGCTCCGAGCCCGGCTGCAGCCCCAGCCCCGCTCCAGCCGCTCGGCAAGGCGGAGGGGAGCTTAAATAGAGGTGGCCACCCGCGCACCCGCCCCGGGCCCCTCCAAGCGAGCCCCTGCACACCCCACGGGATACCCCTCCTCCCTCCCCAAACCGGTGTGGGAAAAACCCAGGAGGGACTCCGGGAGGTTTGCTCTGAATCCTGCAAATCTCACTCGAAAGAGCAGGGAAGCAGAAATGTCTTCCTGATGTGTTTATCCCCTAATCAGTTCATTAGTTATAAACAACATGACATTAGAAGTTAGGAGGCAGTTGATATTAATTTTTATTTAACTAGTTGATGTTTAATCCGTCACGCCAGGCTGCTTAGAGAGAGCTGCCTGACACAAACCAGTTAGAACTTCATACAACGCGATGATCGGCCGGGCACCGGGACAAACGAACGGCGGCGGGGGGGCGAGGGGCAGGGGAACGGAGGGGAAGGGGGCGAGGGGGAGAGGGGCGAACCCAGGACACAGGGGAAAGCAGCAAACGGGGCTGGAAAATTCTCCCCTCCCCAGGATAAAAAGAGGGAAAAATAAAAAATAATAGTAAAAAAAAAAATATGTGAATCGGGGGGGAGAGGTGGGGGGAAGGAGGGTGAAAACTGTCGCCGGGAGGCTGAGCCGGGCGGGCCGGGAGCAGAAGGAGCCGGTGCCGGGCAGCCCCGCGGGGCAGAGGGCGGCAGACGGGCCGGGCAACCGGGCCGGGACCGCCCGGAGTTCCCGCCCGGCCGGGGGGCGGCTGGGGAGGGGGAGGCTGCCCACCGCCGCGCCACTGAGAGTGTCCTCCTCTTAATTAAAAGAGGCACCGGTTAATTAGAAGGGGGCTGGCCGAGGGAGAACAGCAAGACATGATGGGGCCGGGACAGGCGGGGACCGGGCTTCTCCCGTTTCCCCGGGTGTCACAGTTCCCCGTGGCGACCGATCGCTGACCGAAGAGCACGAGGGCTGCTGCAAATAAAAGGAGTGAGCAACTAAGGACGGACACGCGGGGGTACATGGACGGACAAGCGTCTCTTCCCACCCTAAAGCCGTGCGTCACCCGAGTGGGGTGCAGAGTCACAGACCTCCCCGCCGTCAGCCCCTGTTTCTCCCCTGCAGCAGCCCGGTGCCCTGCGAAAGGGCAGAGGGTGCCTGCGCGGCCCTGCGCCGGCTTCACACGCGCTAATCTCTGCTCGTCACCCCCCGACCCTGCCAGCTCGTGGGGACCCTGCCGAGGTGACCATCCTGCATTATCCCAACGCCTCCCTCCTCTGCGGCGGGACCCCCGGGGCTGCTGCCCCCGTGGGAGCCCTCCTGTGCCCCCTCCGCCCGCCCTTCGCTCCACGCGGCTCAGAGTGCCTCCGTGGGGGCTGCTGGAAGCGAATCCGCGTGTTTCACAATTAACGCGTTTCTTGGCGAACCGGGAAAACCTCGGCCGTAGCTCGGTGCGCTGCTTGCCCCGGCCGCCGGTTCCTCCGTGCGGCTGCGGCTACAGGGAGAGTGCTCCTGCCTACGGCCCGTATTTTAATATCAATTTCCATATTAATCAATCACCCCATCTATCTGCTGGATAAAGGAAATAGTTCACATTCCGAAGAAAATTGCCTGCTTTCCTGCAGTTAATAGTTAACTCCGGAATAGAAAGTTCCCAGGGAAATGCGGAGGCAGAGGGAGCGGGGCTGTCCCTGCTCCCCCCACCACCGGCCGCCGCTGTCCCCCCAGCCCGGCTCCGGTAACCCCCCCCGGGAAAATCTCCGGGCTCCTCCGCCGCGGGCTGGGGGCTCCGGCCGCCTGCCCCTTTTAGGAAACAAACTGGGACTCAATGTTTTAAGGAATAAACTCCTGGTGTGGATGTGGGATGGAGATGTGGGATGAGGATGTGGGATGCAGGAGGGGGGGCATACACTTTTCCCGTAGACCGACACATACAGTGGCTCAGTGGCTGCAACAGGTAACAGGGCAGGGCACCAGCGACGGGACGGGGGGGATTTTCAGTGGCGAGGGGCAATGCACGTGAGAGCATCTCACGTTTGGCGTGAGAGCATCGGAAGGAAATGGGAGCCTTCCTCTTTGTCCAACTCTCCTCTCCCTCTCTCTGAGGCAGGCTGTGCTCGGAAGGACAGGGAGGATGTTTGGGGGGGAGAGCCCTGGGGAGATACTCGGCCCCGGCCGGGGGGCTGCGGCGCTCGGAGGCCGCTCCCCGGGGGCTGCCCCAGCCCCTTCCCGAGAGTTTCGAGGTGACTGCAGAGGTGCGGGGGTGTCTGTGTCGCTGCCGTTGTGTCCCGCACAGTCCTCTTAGTGCTGTGCTGGGCACCTGGCGCCTTCACGCCATGGTGGTGGTGCTGGGGGGAACGCGGGGAAAGGGGAGAGGAGCAGGGGGCGGAGTGGGCCGGCGCTGCGGTTCGGGACCCCGCAGAGGCTGTGGGGTGAGCGCTGTGAGCCGCCCAAGCTGGAGGACACGGGGAGAGGCTGCCCTTCTGGGGGCTGGGTGGGAAGGGGTTTGCGAGAGAAGCCGGATGGGTGCCTGTGGGGGCGGTGGGTTGGGGCTGCCGTGGGCTAGGACCACCCGTGGGACGGACCCTCGGGGGCCCCTGCTGACCTCGGGTCTCTCCGGCGGGGTGTCAGGGAGCGTAGCGGGTGGGAGTCGGCGGAGCTGTGGCGGGGAACTCCGGGGCGGCGGCCTTCGCCGGCCGGGAGCGGTGCCGGGCCGCTCCGGGGCACCGACCCCGTCCGCGGCTGCGGGAGGCCGAGCCCGCGGCCGGGATCAGGCCGGGATCCGGCGCTGGCCCGGCGGAAGGGAGGGGGTCCGCATCCCCGCTGGCCCGGGGCTCCCGGCAGCCCCGGCCCCGTTCCCATTCCCGTTCCCCGTGGGGGCGGCCCCGTGCCCCGTCGCTCCCCACCAGAGGGGGCAGTACAGATCGGCCGTGCGGGGCCCCGTTCCGGCCCTCGCCGCGCACGGGGCTCCGGTCTCCGCCCGGGCAGGGGAGAGAAGGGGAGGGGGCTCCTGCCCCAGCCCCGGCGGGGGACGGAAACTTTAACCCCTCGCTGCGCTGTGGCGAGGGATTCAAGACCGCTTCCCAAAATATTTCCGCGGTCCCGTCCCATCCCGTCTGTCCCCGGGCTCCGGGCTCACGCGCTCTCCCGAGGTCTGGGGAAGTGTCGGTGTGATGAGTTCTTCCGTCCCCAGGCAGCTCAACACAAGTTTCTAGTCCGAGGAGGGGGATACGGCAGCCGGGTGACCTGCGGGTGCCCTGTGCTTAGGGACAGTCTGGGATGGCAGGGGCTGTGTGGGGGGGCGGCTGCGTGGGTTAGGGGAGGAATGAGGGAGAGGGACACGCAGGCGGGGACACCTGCTCGCCCTTGCCAGAGCTGAAGAAAAATAAGGGAAAAGTGGAAGATCACGTAAAAAACCCGAGAGGCTGGAAACCGAGGGCGCGCCCTGGCTTAATGTGCGAAAGAAGGGGAAACAAAAGAAGGAACTCAGCGAGAGGATGGAATTCAGGATGGATGGATAGACAGAAAGTCAGACATTGATTTTACTAATATTAGAGAGAAAAAAAGAGCTGAATGAAGGAAGGGGATGTTTAATTTGAAGACGAAGGGGGGATGGATGGATAAATAGAATAGGCATAAAATTTTAATGTGAAGAATGGAAAATAGAAGAAAAGGGAAACATAAAATGAGAAAAAACAACAACCCTTCTAGCGTTTGTGGACAGAAAGGAGTGAGAGGGCAGAAGAAGGGAAAGGAAAGAGAAAGGGAAGGGAAGAAGATAAAGAAAAGATAAAAGAAAAGAAGTAAAGAGAAGAGAAAAGAGGCTTTTAAGAGCCATCAAACAGTTGGCAGACATCAGAATTAGAACAGAAAAGTAGAAACATTTATGGCAGCCCGCGCCGAGGCGATTTCCCCATTGGCATTTTATGGAGCTCCTAAATCTCAGCTTAACGCTGTTTTGAGCTGTAAGAATGATTTCCCCTCGCGCGATTCTTTCGAGCTTCGCTTCCAGTTTCCATGGCGGGGCACCCAGCCCCACAGCGAGTGTCTCCCGTGGGACACAGGGAGCCCCCGGCCCTCGGCAGCCCGGGGGTCCGGCGGGCAGAAGCAACAGTTCCCCGCTGGGTCGGGGCAGGGGAAGGGCCTGCGCTGCTCCGGGCGCGGGTCTGCCGCGGGTGGGGAGGGGGAAGGCGGCCCCGCAGCTCTTGCCCAGCGGGGAGGGCGAAGGTTGGGGGAACAGCGAAAAGAAAAACCTCGAGGTGCGGAGGAGTGGGGAAACGAAGCAGCTCTCCCTCGCCGGGCAGCCGCGCCGCCTCCACGTCGGTGGAAAACTCCGCACCTCGGTGGAAAACTCCGATACCCCGGGCATTAATAATGATAAGAGCAACAATAATGGCAACAGTGATAATGCGTTTCCGTACATTAAAACCCAGGAAATAAATGTCCTCCTACACCCGCTGCCTCCCCTGATCTCTGAGACGCGCGGAGTTTTTAGCGTGTTTCGGGGGCCGGAGTGGGTTTGGGAGAGGAATTCTGCCGGGAAGAGTAAAAGCCGAGGGAGATGTGACTCGTGCGCCCTTCGCCTTATCCTGGGAACACAACCGTTGTCCTTGTGACAAGAATCCCTGTTATGGTCTGGGAGCTGCAGAGAAAAGGGAAGTTTGCAGGTCTGTCTCCTGACCCGGCTGCGGCCAGCTCCCCCCACCCCCACCACCCCCGGCAGCCCCCAGGCTCCTAACCGGTTGATATAAAAGTGTGTGCGAGGGGGACAAAAGTTCCAGTCTCTCGTGAGGGGAGAAGGCTGCAGGGGCAGAAGCAAGTTAATTTCCAGCCGATTTCTCATTACTCTTCTTAACGCCTATAAGGGAGAGAAAATTAAGCACACAGCACACGTTTTGGCCACTTCATAAAAAATGCAGATTTGAGAGATGATGTGAAATGTGCCCTCGAGTCAATGATTAAAGATAGCTGACTGCATTTTTTTTTTTTTCCTATTTGGAGTTGAGATGAGAAATGCCCCTGAGCTCTGTAGGTCCAGGAAGGTCCTTTAATAACCGAAATATTGGCCCAAGAACTCTTCCCCCACCATCGCACACCGCGGCTGTCACTGCAGAGATGCCATCCGCTGCTTTTCGCCCGGAAAAGTGGGAAAGCTTCTCGGGGCATCATTTCCTGAACGGTCCTTGTGTGCGTGGGCACTGCCGGCCGTGACACTCCAGCGAGTGGGTGCAGAGGCCTGCGGTCGCTCCTACCTTGTCCCACTCATGTCAGTAACTTTCCCTCCCCGACATCCTCTTAGGTTGTCAACTTGCCGGCCGAGGGGCTGAGATTCAACAGCACTGAAGACCTCCCCTCGAAAATAAAGGCGGCAGGAGACGGGCAGCCTGGCAACAGGGGTGTCCACCGTTATTTTGGAAGCGCAGGAAGGTGCAGGGGGCTCATGGCAACGGGCATCTCTGGCAGCTGCCGCCCTTCCCCTGATGGCCGGGAGTTGTGCCTTCCTGTGAGTTTCCTAAGAAAGTTTTCTTACCGACGAGTGTCTCCTGTAAAGGGGGGCAGGGGGTCGGGGGTCACCCACCGCTCCCCGCCATGGCCACTCGTGAGCGGACAAAGGAGCGTTTGCCGACCCCTGCCAGGGAAAGGTGTAAAGGCACAAGGAAGGAAAACCGTTGGGAAGAGCCCAGCTCGGTCCCTTTTCCCTACCTGGCGTCGGAGGGAGCGGAACGGCCGAGCTGCTGCCTCCCAAGGCTGGGACCGTCGGTGGGAACCGGGGTCCTGAGTGCTGGGGGCGGGGGGCGAGGGGGAACAATCCCCTCCAAAAAAGCGCTTCCATTTCTGACTTTCTCAAACCTTCCCTGCGGCCCCCGCAGCAAACTTCGGAGGAAGGAAAAATAGAAAGGGAAGGAAGGATAAGAGGAGAGGGGGAAAAATAAAATCAAAGCTTTCCAGCCCGCTGGAAGAAGAAATGTGTATTTCTTTTTTCTAAACACTCCTAATTTTTCAACCCAATTGAAAATAATAAAATGTATAAAGAAAGCAGGGATGCAGTTTTCCAGAGCTCAGCTGCTGAACAACTCCTCATCAGCCGCACCGATTTCTTTGATTAATCCCGAGGTCTGAAGCAGAAGCAGTTCCAGTGTGATACCTTACACGCCAAGCTGCTTCTGCTTCCCTACTTTGTTAGACTCGTTTATGCGCAATTTTTTTTAACAATAATTTCAACTCCTTTCCCCCTTAATAAATCCATTTTTTTTAAAGCGGTAGCTGCTTTCTAATTGTCCTGAATAAATGCCATTTGCCCATCTCCGCCTTCCCAAACCCCCCGGCACCCCGGTGGGGTCGCAGGCACCGGGCGGGGGGACCAGACCACCCCAGCTTTTGGCAATTTCCTCCTGCTCTGCGCTAGGGAACTTGCAATTGTGATTTCGTGTGCCCGACATTCACTGTCTCAACGGGACTTCATGTAACTGTGCGCCATCCTTTATGCGATGATCTCTCTGACGGGTTCTCTTACTGCTGGACGTGTTGCCAGCGCTCAGATTCCCCGCGTACACCCGAAATACATTCGTCTGTGGACAGCAGTACGTGGCAATCTGCACGAAATGTAGAATATAAAACCGAAGCTCTACGTCAAAATGAAGATACTTTATTTTATCCATATTTTATTGCATATTGCCGTGTCTTAGGGAGACGGCGACGGAACATTTAACGGGGGGCGAGAGGTACCTGCGCGGAGCTTTGGGGGGGACGCTGCTTGCACAGCCCGGGTTTGTGCACACGCGTCTCTCCTTCTCCCCTCTTGTGCGTGTATAAAACACCAACGCCATGCTTTGGAAAAGCTGTGAGCAGCTCTTTACCCCTCTGCCAGATGATGCCGTTGTTTATAAAATCACATTCCCCTGCGAGGCGGCTCGCACCCTCCACACCAATTCACGCCACCGAGGCGTTTATCCGGCTGCTTTTCTCCCCGAGTTACCCGCCCCAGAGTCGCCCAGAAGCACCAAATTCCTGCCTTTCTGATGAATGGACAATACTGTCTGCTCCTTTCCGGGCGAGAGAAAAATCGCTCGGGCGAAGGACACCGAAGCCGGGGCTGCTCGGCGGCTACCCCGCGGGGAGCGGAATGGGGCCGGTGCCCCGCCGCGGGTGGGTGAGGCGCGGCCGCGGGTGGGAGCGGGGCTGCCCCGTACCGGTGCCCCGGTGCCGGTGCCTATGCGCGGGGTTCTCCCGGGCTGGCGTGGGGCCGCTTGGCAGGAGTTGCTAATTGGAGTGTAACTGCCAGGTCACTGATTGCCGCACCAGAGTTGGTGGTGGTGTTTGCTCTTTGTTTTGTTTTTGTTTTTTTTTTTCTTCCCCACATCAGCCCGGCCCAGAGGCAGTAGGAGCTGGGTCGAGGATGCTCTCCCGTGGGATCCCGAACCCGCAGGACACGGTGAACCTGACACACGCACACCGCCGGCGTGGGAGTCGCAGCCCCCAGAGCCGGGATCTGTCTGTTTTCCCTTTGTTGCTTTGTTGTAAGTCTCCTTCTGAAGCCGAGATCTGAATGCGAGGAGCATTATCAATGACTTTTAAATAATAACAAAGGGGGAAAAATAAAAATAATTAGCCCCGCCTCTTCTAGTTTCAATTACTCTAATTAAAAACCCGAAAGGCAATTCCTAGGCAATATCTAATAATAGAATTAGCAATCGGATCCATCATTTCGCACGGGGATTTACTTGCAGGGGTACTGTGCGAGCTCTATTAATAATAATAAAAAATCCTGCTAACCCTCTTTTTAAAATTAATAACTCTGTAATTATAATAATTTTATGTGCCTTTTTATAAGAAGAGGTTAATGTTGCCACAGTCTGGGGATGGGAAGGATGAAGTGAAGCGAAATACTGCTGCTTAAACTGACACCTTCCTATTTTATTAGGAGACATTATTATTATCAGACATCTGCAGGTAGAGAATTAAAATTAAAATCGCTTTCAACAATTCAATACACTTTTTATCAGCCATCTATCTGAAAATCATGAACATTCATCATCGGAGGCATTCTCCCTGAAAACAAGAACCCATTCAAATTTTATACAAATTATCATATTTATCATAGTCTGAAACTCTGGAGTAACATCTCCACAAACTGCCTGCTGGCTCCCCGGGGACCTGGATGCCGCTCCGCAGCCGCTCGGAGCCATCCCCGCTCCCTCTCTCCCGGCCCGCTCACACTCCCTGCATCCCGCGGCCCCCGGCACGCAGGGTGAGGAGAGGGGCGGGGGGGATGCGGGGACAAGCGACACTGAAACAACACACACCGAGGCTACATGCCATCCCCGCCTCTTGCGAGGGAAGTGAAGTTTCGCCGGGCGCGGCGAGACTTTGAAGCCGATTTTGGGAGGGTGCCATCGGTTTATCGCTCAGGTTGACGCCTTTGCATGCGAACATTATTATTAGGAGTAGCGATAATAGCAATAATAATAATAGTAGTGTCAGATACCCCTCCATCTTTTTTTTTTTTTTTTCCTTTTCTTTTTAAACGCTGCCGGTGTTTTGCCTTGCAGGATTCAACGGGCGCAGCGGAATCCACCGGCCGTTATAGATACGGGGCCTTGGTGCAGGTGACAAATGACACAAATCGGTGCTTCCTGTTTGTGGGTTTGGGTGAGACAAATCGCTTCCCACGCTTTTCGCTAATGACGAAAAGTTCATCAGCGCCGAGTCAGGGGCTGGAGCGCGCCGGGCGCGCCCCCAGCTACGGTCGCGCTACTCGTGGGTAGGAACCGGCCCCCCCCGATCCGGAGCTCGGCCCCCCCGGCCCCACGCACTCTCAGCACCGCGGCAAAAAAAAAAGTAGTTCCAATACAATGTTTGTTAACTAGGTTATCTAGGCTGTAGAAGATTTTAATGTTGAATTTTATAGCTTTACCACGCTCTACCGTCCTTGTGAATATTGTAATATTGCATTTTTTACAAGTTACTCTTCTGTTAATGTTCCAGCTAGTAACTTTTATAATCCTCCTCAATGAAATTTTTTTGTATTCTTCCGCACCGTTAACCTCAATGGCGGCACCTCAGCCCCTGGCAGGAGGCAAAGATGAAATGAATTCCTCTTTAATCAGAAATAATAATAATAAAAACACACACAAGGCTCCCTCTACCTTTTATTTCAGCTTCCCTGTCTGGGGAGGGGGAGCCTCCAGCCCCGAGCCCTTCGCCGCAGCCCTGGCTTTGCCCCACGCAGAGCCGGGATGGTGCTTGCCCGGCCCCTGTCCCTCGGCTGGGGATGGGGGGAGCGTGGCCTGCCCAGCCCTGCCCCTCTGCCCCTCCAGCCTTTGCTGCTGCCTTCTGCCAGACTGGAAGCTGGCTGTGCTGCAGGCGTGAGCTGAGCTGGCAGCCTTCTCAGAGCTGCCTGCCAGAAGGGAAAGTTAGGCACTTATTTCCCGTCTTCTCCGGTAATTCCTTTTGCGGATTGATGGAGATGCTCCGCAGAGCAGCATCCCTAGAGCAAGTCCTGCCGGCATCACTCAGCCGAACTCAGCTCCCTCTCTGGTTTCTGTGAACCTCAGCCGGGCTGGAGGTGCCCAAATCCTGGCTGTTTTGCTGGTTGGTCTGGGATGGATCTCGAAGTGCTACACATGCAGGAGATGCACTCAGATGGACTTTTAATAACATACATCCCTGTAGGTGTAAATAAGAGTGGAAATCACCACCCTCGCCTCCAACTCCCCAACCTCTGGATGCCCTTACAAATGAATTAGACTTGCAAGGGCAAATGATCAACACCCAGCAGCAAAAGGAATCACACAGCGGTAATGAACTGCATGCCCTTTAGCCCAGTGAGTGCATTTTGAACAAGGATTGGATGTTGTTATTTCCCTTGGTCGTTGTTAGCATTTAAGAACTTTGTTCTCAGGCTCAGCCCGAGTCTTGCGTGAATTAATCATTGGAGGGTAGTGGACTGGTAGCAGGGCATGGACAAGGGCTGCCTCTCAACCTCATCTACCAGCCACTTCCCAGAAGGTGCCTGGACAGCTCTTGGGATGTTGACCCCGAGGTTTTCCTAACAGCACTTTCTCTCAGTCCCAGCTCCTGGAGTCAAGTGATTATATGCAACTCTCCGCTTTCATGTATTTTTAAAAGTGTCATTTTGGCCTAATATAGTCACAAGGAAAAGCTTTGCTCAGACCTCAGCAACCAAATGAGAAGGATGTAAAGTTTATTGTTAATTTGCTTGTATCTCAAACTGTGACTGGTTCACGATTGATACAGTTTTGGGGATGACAACAGGACTCTTGTATATTTTATGAATCAAAACCGCTTCCTTCTTTAAAAACACACAACAAGCTTTCTGGTCATTTCAGAGTATAAAGATCATTTTCCTCTCTTGGAAGTCTACAGCTGGGCAATCACAGTAATTCAAATGGACCAGGGATAAAGAATAATCTGAAACCAAAACACACACACACACACAAAGCAGCTGATTTTTAAAAAATTTTCTGTTATACTATTTAAACAACTTAATTGGCATTGCTTCTTCTTCTTCTTCTTTTTTTTTTTAAATATGAACAGGTCTAATCGGTGCAAGTTTCTCTTAAAAAAAGTGAAACAGTGCGGGGGGGGTTAGATTATTTTAACATAAATATTATTATTTAACTATTTGATACTCTGTTGTCACCTTGTGCAGCACTCTGTTCTGACCAGGGCTTGGCTGTTATGCTGGTCAATCCTTTTGACCAGGACAATTCTACCCGAGGAAAAGGCCCTGAATGCCCCAATAGGCTTTAATGGCCCTGACCAGCCTCACCTGGAGCCTTCACACGCCCTACACCCTCTGGGCCTTGGGCCAGGGCCCAGGGGCTCCATTTAAGCTCAGACCTGGGCCTTGCTTTGGCTATGCTGTAGGTGTACCTCTTCTCCAGGCCCTTGGATGGACTTCAGACTTGCATGGTAGGTAGCTTGCCTCCTGGATGCCCCCTCTGTACCTGTGTTGCAGTTTGTCTCTAGTCATGTCTTTTGGCCATTACTTTCACGTGGTCTCTGCACCCATATTGCAGTGTTTTCTCCAGTCCTGTCTGGCCCTGTCTGGTTTTGCTTCCCAGCTGGTCTCCCTTGGGTGGCCCCTGGAGCTGGCTCATTGCTTGCTTTGCATGGGTTTGTTGATGGAGCCTACTGCTGACTCCTGGCTGCGAGACTCTGCCTCACTGCTATGTGCCTGGGCTGGGGCTGCCCTCAGCCCTTGGCTTGTTCTCCCTGAGGGGGCAGCCAGCCCCCTGACAGATGCTTTGGCTTGTCCCAGAGAGCTGCTGCAGCTCTTTGCACTTCCTGTTCAGATTTACACTTGTTCTTGAGAGCTGATGTTGTGAACAGAGTCCTGAAGCCTCTGTTGAGGAATTATTTGAGGTTCTTGCTACTGTTTATTCATACTCTGGCTGCAATCAAGAAGTCAAAATATTAGCCAAAAGCCCGTACTCCTCAGTGTTTTCTCACCATCAGAGTTCAAGAAGTAGGTGGTGGTGGGGGCATCTGTCCTTCTTCACTTTGGCTGTCTGTGGCATTGATACTTCAAAATAATTTCATAGGGTCACTGGAGGCTTCTAGGTCAGACAAAACCCGATGGAGAGGTTAAGAGTAGTCCCTTTCACCTTCTCCTTCCCTCTTATACTAGTATACTTCTTTGATCAAAGCCTTTGCAGTCTGTGTGTATTCCTTAAACTTCCTTTTCCTCTCTCCTTGCCCATTTAACGTGTATGTTAGGATGTCTTGGTGCCAGTGCCATTTATTCCTGGAGCCTGGCAGAATACTTGGAGAATGCATTGGTAGATGCTTTTCTGGTATATGACCATGCTTGCTCTCTTACAAGCCCTTATGCCCACAACCCTGTATGACGTTTTGCATGCGTTGTTTCTAAATTTAGTGTTCTCTTGGCCTGGAACAGTAGCCCCCACATGTTTGTTATTGGAGTGCAATACGAAGTTAACTTGAATGTCTTAATTTTAACAACTGAATCATAGCAGGGAATTTTCCCTCTTAATTATTTTCTTTTTCCCCAAACCATTGCTTATGTTCTGAAATCATTCCTACTCGGGGATTTTGATGTGGATCTTCCAAAGTGTGTTCTGTGCAAGTGCCAGCAGTTTTGAACTTAGACAGAATCCCACACTTCTCAGGGACATCTTTAGAGAAAGGAGAAGAAAAGGCATAATTCTGAAACAAGTAAGTTCAAACATGTAGTTTTCCCATTACTAGCACATCACTGACTTCTGAAGAAAATTTATTTTCAGAAAAGGTGTGAAAAATTCCCGTTGGAAAGATCAGAACTGATGAACTAGCAGCTTTGGCTTTGGAGAGAGAAAAATATTCTTTTAAGTAGGTGAAAACTCAAATTCACATCAGTGATGTGTGGGTGAAGTAAATGTGTCAGACCACCATGTCATGTGGACATGCTTGGTCTGGCTTTAAACTTGCTAATTTGGGTATTGTTCATAGTCTGTAATTAGTCCAAACTGGACTTGGTGCTTAATACCTGCTTCCCTTCTCAGGTGGGTTTCACAGCTTGTCCTGGACTTTGCGCTGTCCCCGCTGTGCTGCTGCTGATTTTGGCGCTTGCACGGGTCTGTCTGCACCGCGCCGTCACTCTCTGCGGAGGCTGGTGAGAACGGGGTGCTTGCTGGTGAGTCCAGAGGAAGGTTGGGGGTGTTTGCCAGGAAGCTGGTGGCACAGAGGCATGAGGCCAGGAAAGCGAGTGCAGCGTGCGAAAGAGGAGAGAGCGCGCAGGCGGGCACTGCTCGTCCATGCAAAGCAGGCCCTGCCGCTGTCATCGGCTGTCCTGCGGCATGGGGCAAGCAGGATTTCAGATGTTGGCTATAAACTCTTTAAAGTCAGGATCACTCTGTGTAACTCCTGATCCATCAGCTCGGACCTGGAACTGCTGCAGTACAAATAGCAGTGGTGGCACTGGAAATGACTGTATGCTGGGCACGGGGAATAGGGCAGAATTTTTTTTCCTCTCTTAAACTGGTTTGTGAGGAATCTTTGATGTTAAACTGCAGGCATTTGTTACCCTAATTAAAACTGCTCCATGTTTCTGTCACAATAATGAACTGTGAAGAGACAAAGAATTTGATCCTTACTAAAGAGCAACTCTTCCCCTTCTTACAGCAATTAATTTCTCAGTGAGGCTGCTTCACACATACGTGAACGTGAGTTAAAAGTATTCCTTTCTGTAGGTTTGCAGTGTATTTGCACTCTTTTGCAGGCATGTTCAAGTATGCATGTTGTATGCATGTCTTGTATGTGTGTAAGTAAATATTAACTTATGCCTTAGCATGTCTAAGAGGTATGAGGTTTGCATATAGTATGTGTGTGAATGATTGCCTGGTGAATGTATATGAGAAGGAACATAACCCTTTAAAGGGAAGGCATCTTCAAACATGCACATACTTTTATATTGACATGATTGTACCTGAGAGGGAGGTGAGAAAGTGTGTTTCTGTACATCACAGCAGAGGCTTATCTGTGTATCCCTGAGCATTTGGTGGATGCCTGTATGTGTGCAGTCTGAGAACTCCTGTACATGAACGTGTGTGGGTGTCTGAGCCATGGGTGTGAATGTGTGGGGGCATGTGTGGATGTGCGAGTCTGAACATGTATGTGTGGGTAAGGGAGTGTGAGAGAGCTGCACATCTCCTGTTGAGTACAAGCACAAAACTGCAGTGTCAGGAGGACCTTGGCTGACAGTCTGGCAGTACCAGGCATGTTTGCAGAAGACAAAGCAGAAGAGACAACACGAAAGTTATTTTTGTCTATCAGCTGAAGCATTATAGAGACATCAACAAGCTCTTGTCTCATGCCAGCTTAATTCCTAGTTAATCAGCAGTCTGCTTGGGCAAAGGAAGGAACTCGCATCAGGGGCTGATGATGAGCCAAACTTCCCAATACTGATTTGGGAGCCTGTGAGGAGCCCTCTGTATTGCTCTGCCTATGTTTGGCTGCACTGCTACCCAGTGCACAATGCTCAGGGAGAGCTGAACACTCTGTCAGCTATGTCCTGGTGGGAACCACTCCTGCACAGGGAATATGGGTTGGTCCTTTGGCTATCCCTCTCCAGGTGGTCAGCAGAGGCTTATTCTTCCCAGTGTGTGATCAGATGCCTTATCCAGGCAAGTTTCAAGTGACATAATAATTCCAAGGCTTCCATCCTCTCTCCACATAACCTGCAAGTTGACTCTTGCTTGCTTCACTCCTTTTACATTTAGTGAGATCTTCCTCTGTTTCTGGTATCCTGTAGAGATGCTTTTTCTTCCTTCTCTCATTCATGAACCAATCCCCTCTTTGCTCATGAGACTCTTATATCGCAGCTGAGGGCCAGCTCACTCTCTTTTCTAATCTGACTTTCCTGTCTGCTTGCTGAAAAGCCACCTTCCTCCTTGTTTTTCTTCTAGCTGGTTTCTCTGATGCCACCAGAGCAGTGTGGTAGGGTACCTGCCTGCTCTGTGACTGGCATGTGTTTATCACAGACCTACAGCCAAACTAATTAAACTGCTGATTGCACAAATCCTGGCAGCCAGCCTGAGACACACTTTCTGGGAGCAACTGGCATGGTGTCTTAGTGTACAAATGTCCACAGAGAGTAACAGAAAACAGCAAATTCTCATCTTGTGGCTGCTTGGGATTCAACCAAACAAGTTACCATGGGGTGAAATGAACTTGGGAATGCCTTGAGTGTTGGCTGTTTTGGGCATTTTCTGTGCATGCCCTTGTTCTTCAGCACTCCATACCGAAAGCAAAGTCATCAAGGGCAAACACCTTCCACTTCTGCCCTGACTTCCCCTGAAAAAAAAAACAGGCTTAAGCTGCCTTGAATTTCCTAGGTATTAGAAAGCACCCATGGGCAGTTGTTATGGTATAGCTGGTGTTCATGCCCTGTCTGCTTTCATATTGGGATTTCATCATGATTAAATGTAGTGTGATTCAGCCATCTCATCAACTGCTCATGTAACTCCCAGCACATGAGCTTGCCTTTGGCTTTGCTCCGTAGATTGATCATTTCCTTTTCAAGAATGTAATAAACCTCAGCCTGCTCAGTATCCAAAAGGATAAGGGATCAATGAATTGTGGGTGCTCTGGCTATAGCTGTGGTAGAAGACCTTATGTGTGTTAGACTATAGGCATAAAAGGAGTGGAGAGTCCTTGCTTTGCCCTGTCTTAGGGCTGAGCTGACAAATGAGAGAATTTGGTATCATGCACTACAGCGTTTGATATGCTTTGCTCTGTATCATTAATAAACCCGTGAATAGGCCTAACACCAAATTCAGCTATTCCCTCCCCTGTGCTGATCATTACCATGTTGCCTTACCTTTGTTTTACAGGCCATCAGCCAGGTTTTGGTACATGTGACGGTGCTCTGTGCAAGACCATCTGGTGTTGCTTTCCTACGAGGGCTTTACCAGCCCCTTTTCTCAAGGCTACTAAAGTACTGCTGGACTTCCCCTCTCCTGTACTGAGTCAATTTGTGTTTCAGACCTTTCCCAGTTGCCCCAGTGGACTTTCTGCTGGTGGAGTTTATCCCTGGTACTGCTGTGAGCCCAGGTAGCCCAGCAGAGGCCAGCATAGCTGTGTGCAAGGTGCTGTACAAACACACAGAGCATGTATGTCTAAAGACATGGATGTGGGGTGTGGTGAGGTGGGTTGAGAGGAGTGAAAAAGCCACTGAGAAGGGAAGTAGCTTGTATTGCTTCCTCTAGCACACTCTCATTAAGAGTTTCGCAGCTCCATTTGCTGCAGGCCAGGTAAAATATTGCCAAACATTCTCTTAACTGTCTTTTTTTCAACCAAGAGCTCCAGGAGCAAAGACTCCATTGCTATCTGAAGCTCTTATGCAATGTTGCTCACTCTGAGATCTTCCTATGTAACCTCAGCTACTTGGGCCTGGGAAAAATGGAAAGAAGATCCTGAGAATACTTTTGATGGCAAGCACCTGGCCAAAGCCTGACAGCCGGGGAACAGCTGAGGCTGGCAGGAGGAATGGAAGAAGCAGTGTGGAAATAGGCTACAACTCATCAACAGCGCAGTCTCCCTGCTGGGTCGCTGGCCTAGGGCATTCCTCCTGATGGAGCCAGGCTGGCCAAGTTGTTTCCATGGCAGTCATCTGGGCTGCATGTCCATGCTATGTCATAATGTCTCCATCTCCCCTTCCAGTTCACGGTGCTGACTGCTCTGTGGTGTTATTAGGCTGTGTTGTTCTACATGATCTTTTCGTGTGCCAGAGGGGAGGGTATAGATGCACTGAAATACTCCAGTTACCTCCCAGGATCAAACAGGACATGCCATATGCTTTGTGGTTAAGCTTGGGGAAAACCAGTGGTAGTGCAGATGAAACCTCAGCAGTGTGACTGGTGTCACTTATTGTTATTCTGCTTTTACTTCTCCTCCTGCAAGACCTATCCCCCTAAGCACAGTGCCTTTCTGTTTTGCAGCCCTCACTCCCACACCTCCTTTTTGTTCTGCCTGCCCAATGACGACAGTGTTTGCCCCCACCTTGGCAAAATGTCTTGCGGGATCTCTTCACCCAGAGTACGGGATATTTGAGGCTCCTCAGGTGCAGTCAGGGGAGGCTTATCTGACCTGAGATTCAAGTTACTTTCAGGAGCAGTTCTTGGGCTTACAGGCTGACTGCGTGCCACTGAAACACCCAGGTTAGATGAGCTGGAGAAGACCCAAGGGAGACTTGACTATGGCTCAAAGCTGTAGTAGGGATACGGGAAGGACTTAGCAGGGGTAATCAAATTTGTTTCCTAGGAACCCATCACTGATCTTCTCATTAGTTCTACAGTGATGGATGTTTTATGGTCAGTGCTGAGCAAGTGCATGTCCTATCCCTGTTCTGTCCTGCCTGGGCTCTCTAATAGCAGTGATGTGCTGCAAGGAGTGCTGCAGAGAAGAACATTTCTCTGACTCTGGCACCCAGCAGACTGTGGCTGTAGCTGCTGGAGAAGTTGAAATTGTGAAGGATGGCTGTATTTCTGCCCCTTTATCCTCTTACCAGGTCTTGGCAAATGCTGCATGTGTTGTGGTTTGCTCATCTCTTAAACCCATCACCTTCATTATAAATGACGCAGGGAGATGTTCTTCAACAAGAAGTGGGTGGGGAAGGCAGAAAAGACTTCTCTTGATTGGAGTGGCAGGTGGAAAATGCCTTGGTATGTCTGCTTTTGTCCTGTCCATCTTTGTGTCAGATTGAAGGGAACTTGTAAACACACTCCAGCTTCTCTGATTGTATCTGAGTCACTCTGGGCTCTGCTCTGGGGCCTTGTTTACTGTTTGGGAAGTTGTCTTTCCAGTCCTTGCTCCCTCCTTGCTGCATCTGGATATGGTCCAGGACTCTCTTCCCCCTGTCAGTCCTAACAGTGATTAATAAGGACACACATTTCCTGGGTTTTGCACCCATTTTTCTTAAAGACTTGCCTGCCAGTGGTGAGGAGACTGAGATTATAAACCACTGCTGGCATGTGAAGGGCCTGGGAGCAGCAAGTCTTAGAGAGGCTGTGATGCAGTTCCAAGAATGGAGAGAGCACAGGGCAGCTTAGAGACAAATTCTGCTGTCAGCTGTAGGTTTTCTGCAGCTGAAGTGAAACACTGGGCTCTGTGGTTTGTTATTTGCACTGATACCTTTGCAGAGGTGACAATCACAACAGTAGCTGTTGTGGTCCTTCTCTTGCAAAGCATTTTTTTCACTATCTCAAAGATCAAGAAAAAACAACAAGTAAGCATCCTGGAAGATTTTTTTCCACTGGGCTTGAGACTTTTTGCCTCTCATGTGGTTTGTGAGAATGTAACCTACCCGGTGTGAATCCAAGTGGCTATACAGATGTTCTTTTGCTTGCCTTTCTCAAATGGAGAATGGTCCAGGTGAGTCTTCCCTTGTAATTGATGAGAGCCTGACCTAAGTACAAAGCTCAAGGCAAGCCTCACTGTAATAAAAAAACAAACAAACAAAAAAAACCCCACTGGCAGTGGCAGGGAGGTTTCTTGGGCTTGTTTCTACTGCCTGCAGTAATCTCCCATTGCCTGAGCTCTTTCCACCCAGCTCCATAATAAAAGCAATGTCTGGAACACAAGTGTGTTTTGCAGTCAATCCTTTCTTCCCTGCCCCATCTCACAGGGGAGTAAATGCCAGCACCGTGCTCCTGTTTTTAATGACTTTTTTAAACACTTCAGTCATTTAGTCACATATCTAATATTTAGGCCTAAAACAAATCTAGGGTAGGAAACATACGGGAGGTTTGGATCCTATTTGTGTCTTAGCTCAGTGTTGTAGGAGATATCAGCTGAATTGACTCTGTTAGTACTGTCTTGAAGATAAGGTAATAACTGACCCAAAGATCTTGTGAAGGGACCTCCAAAAGCTTCTTAGTGCTGAAGTACCAGGACACTGAAATCCATACAAGTAATTAATGAAAAAATATTGCAATGCTGCCAAATGCAGCCCTCCCCTAAAGAGAGGGGGCCCAGCACTATGGGAGGTTGAACTAGAAGCTTCAATCTTTGTAGTTCCACAACCAAACTAGAATAAAAGACTTATTGCAGCCCAAAATATAGGCTGGACAATCATCTCAATCCAAATGACTAGAACCAAGTTTAGTTGGATGCTACAGGCCTCTCACAGCTGATGAGTCTTAAATTTCCCTTTACTGTAAGGATGGGCTGTCCATTATAATTCAAGTGAAGTTTTGGGTTGAGGGAGCCAAAATCAATATGTTCTGCAGGGTCATCCTCCTTAGATGATGATGCCTTGTTCTTGCAAGAGCTGATGCCTCTGTTCATTCTTGTTATGGGGATGACAGCTCTGGCTATCATTTGGTTTTGAGTAAGAATGTAAAGATTGAACAGGGCTATTTTTACCAGAATCTTCTGGGCCTTTACAGTAAGGAAGATATCTGGTGCCTCTGGACTTATATGCCCTACATTCTACTTTACTGTAGAGATGGGTGACTTTGCCCTCAAGCCTGAGATTTGGGCTAGGATTAAGGCCAAGGCTTGGGAATTGTGGGTGCTGAAGTCCAATGATTTCTGAGAACAGAAGCTCAGAGTACTGTGAGAGGGAGTAAATAGTTTTCTTGAGCTAACGCTGAGTTGTTCTAATGCCATGTTACAATGATATTGAGGGTTATGGCTAATCGGAACAATGTCTGTGAAAGTCAGCCCTGCCCCAGAAATCTGAAACAGAAGAATAAATTTCAAATCAGGCACTTTAATCCTTTCTTATGGAAACTTATTATTACTGCATTCAAAGGAAAAAGACAGAGAAACCCAGATTCAGGACCTGGTTTTTAGTGGTCTGAAGTCCTGTGGAAACTCCCAAGTTCTCTGTTTCAACCTGTTGCGCTCTGAAGGGGGGTCGAGGCCAGAGTGCAGGGAGAGGAGCATGGCCCCTTCCCGTCAGCAGTTGGTCTGCACTCCTGCCTTCCTCCTCTTCCTCCTCCTCTTCTGACACGCATGTGCTTTCAGCTGAGGCACCCAGCAGCAGGATGTTGCTCCAAAATGTCTTGATGAACCAGAGCTCCCTGGTGCCGCCCCAGGTCCTGTGGGGACTTGCCTGAAAGGCAGCATTTTCAAGGACAGCCAGGGCTCAGCATTTTGATGAATTCAACTCCAGCTGCCGTGGGGTAAGCTCAGTCTCCAGCACAGGGTGCAAGGAGACAGCCAGGGAAGGAGAGAAGGATCACTGTTTCTCTCTGACTGCAGCAGCCTGCACATGCATGAAGGAGAGATGTAGGAAATAAAGAGATGAAGCCAGAAAATGGAGAGGATACCAGTTAGTAACCTCTGAAACTGGAGTTAACCATGTTGGTTCCAGTGATTGCCGAATCCTACTTAGAGCCAGACTTGTGTGAAGCTGGTGTGCTGGTGATAGCAGCCAGAATGCACCAGCTCACAAACAAACAAGCAGAGAGAGGAATAAAGGAAGGCAGGAAGACAGGTGCCCCTTGGGCAAACACTTGTTAAATTGACAAACTTGTAGAAAATGATTAAGGCTCTCACTGTTCCTGGTCCAGAGGGGCCCTGAGCTGCTGCCTCGAGCGAAGATACAAAGGTAGTTCCTTGGGAGCCTGCAGTGGACAGGGCACAGAGGGAGGTGAAACAATTACTGCCTGTCTCTGCGGTGCCGTCTCTTGTCAACTGTTATTTATGTTTCCCCAAATGTTGCAGTCTTACAGGGACAGCAGGCCCTGCCAATCTATGGCAAAATAATTGCAGCCACCTTTCTCTCTCCCCACTCTCCCTTCCTCCCCCTCTCTCTTGCCACAGCTCACTCTCTCCATCTCCTATTTACCTTGGACTCCTTTGATAAAGAATTGCGATGTAACCTCCGCTGGGAATTTGGATTGCTCACAGCCTGGTAGGGATGGGTGCTCTCTGGTGCTCAGGAACTAAGTCAGATGATGTACGTATGGGGATGCAGCTGTACTGACCTCACCGGGGTTTAAGGAGAAAGGAAGAGTGGTTACAAACCTACTTTCCACCTCTTGAGGGGTTGCCCATGCTCCTACACCTGATGACTGTTGCCCCTGTGCTTGGCTTTCTTTGGAAGTCTGCATCTGGGCGGTAAAGAGTCAAACGAAGGACCTCAAACTGTTTATTAGCACAAGCTGTCCCAACTCAAAGCAGCCAGGGCTAGTCCAGGGCTGAGTCTGTTTTTGCTTAGGACAAAAGTGTGGTGCAGGATTAAAGTTGCGGAGAGCTTTCCTGGACATTGTCTTTATCAGGGACCCAGTATCTTCCAGCAGCCCCTGGAGTTGGTTTAACAGAGGATGCTTTTCTCTGTCAGTGGTACTGCACAGCACAGACCACGAGGTAAATGGAAACAAGCAGGGACTTTGCCATCTCTTTTAGCCTCTCTGAGAGCAGGAATGCTTTCAAGGAAAGCCAGCAGCACTAGGACATTGTTCCAAACTTTGGGCTTCTCCTCACCTACTGTTCTGTCCACAGTCTCCCTCTTCCCTTCATTCCAGAGATGCAGAGAGCCTGTCAGGAAAGGGTTAAGTGCTGCTTACCCCAGCCAGCTTTGCGTATTTAAAGTGAGTAAAGGTTTAATTACCAAATGATGACAGTGTCATATGGTTTTGGTGATGGCGCGTGGCATTCGATGAATGCAGAAGAGGGGAGGATGTGAGAAAGACACTGAGTGGCAGTGGGGAAGCGAGGAAGCTAAAAATGCCAAAGACAGTAAAACATCTGTAATTTGCAATTCGCTAGTGTTCGCTGATTGCTCATGGATTAAAGATTAAAATCTATTCTCTGGCAGATGGGGGAGAGAGAGAGAGGAAATTCTTACGAGCATGTTTTGCATCTGCATTTCATTCTGCTCCTCTTTACAATAATCACGGATGAGGAAATAAACCCAGATCTGGGCTGGCAGGAGGCGGGGAAAGCGCTCAATATAGGCAGGGCTCAGCGTGCTTCTCCTGCTTAGGAAATGCCAAGCAGAGAGGGGAAGGAGCCGACATCAGGATCGCTTTTCTCGGTGCCTGGGACTCTGATAGCTGCATGAGGATGAGTGTTCCCGTGAGGCTCTGAAGTGCCAAGAGCCAGAGCAGAGTCTTTCTTCTGGTCACCCCAGTTCTGCATTTGGGGGTTTCTTTGATGGGAAGAGGATGTTAGCCATCTGTCCTGTCTCAAGGGATGACTGAATCTGGCTACAGTGTCCATGACGTGATGTTAACGCTTGCAGGCAAACAATACAAGTAGAAATAATGTTTGCAAGTATAAATCATTTTTATAACTTCAGCTAATCAGAATCTGTCCATTTTATGAGCACCATGAGCTCTCTCTCTCTCCCTCTCTCTCTTTCTCCCTCTCTCATTCTGAGTCTCACACAGGGTTTCTCAAGTGTGCAGGACATTAAAAGAAAAATGGATAATAAAACTGCAAATGCAGGGCCTGCTCCTGAGAGGTGCTGGGTACTCACGACTCTGGTTGGCTTCACTGGAGCCAGCATTCATGGTGAAGCCCACTGTTTGAAAGGAACGACGCAACCTTAGGATACCCTGGCAGCCTCGTGGAGGTTCGGGAGCTCTCCCCCGGCAGTGGAACAGCCCCGGTGGTTTCTGTGTGACGTGCCTTTGGCAGACCTGCCTGGTCTGTGGAAATTCTGTTCTCTGAAAGGAATAAGGATCACTTGAAGCGATTAGGGTAGTGGAAAGGGGCTCACAGCTCCTGATCTCTACTTGAATGGTTCTTTTGGTGGTTGTCTGCCTGTCAGGAAAGGCAACTTCTCACTGCTGCAGTATAAGCCGGTACAGGGGAGGAACTGCAATTCCTTTCTGCTCCAGCTGCCTCCTGCTTCACTTGGTGCTGGCTTGGCTCCACCCACACTAACAGTTGTTTTTTTTTTTTTCCTGTAGGAGTAAAATTTTGTTGGTTGTCTTTGGAGATGTTGCACAAAGATGAAGACCATACAACCTATCAATGAGTGCAATCGTGCTGCAAGCAGCATGCATTGCTATAGCATTTATTATACAGGCATAACTATATGTATATTCATTCTCATGTCCCCACGTCCATCTTTATGCACATACAGGGACACCCTGAAATCTCAGTCCTCATCCAACAAACCCATACATTCCTGCCATCCAAATATTACCATGATTTTGGGTGCAGGGAAGCAGGAAGGTGAACATATCAGATGGAACCTAGACTAGGTTGGGCCCAGATCAGATATTTGCTGTGAAAGTGGGAAAGGGAACTGGTCTACATGTCCTTGAGGTCCTCCATGTCACCTCCCTCTTCCAATTGTGACTTAACTCCCAGTCCCCCATGCTGTGTTCCTGCCTTGGCTCCACATAGCCCTTGAAGTAACCTCATGTCAACTCCACAGCAATGAGATTGTTTCACAGCCTGTACCCAGATCTTTGTAAGGTGTGAAGACACACACATGACAGGGAGGAGGTGGATGCTGCAGTCAGGGCCCTGAGGGCTACTCATGCATTAAATTGGCTTGCCAAGCCTCACCTGGGACCCACATGCTCTCTGCCCATTGGTCTGGGAGTTTTCGTTTCATATGAGGCCTGGCCTTTCACATCTTGCTTAACCTATCT
The DNA here is from genome assembly GCF_036417535.1 of Chlamydotis macqueenii. Classification (NCBI taxonomy): domain Eukaryota; kingdom Metazoa; phylum Chordata; class Aves; order Otidiformes; family Otididae; genus Chlamydotis; species Chlamydotis macqueenii. The sequence goes on from NC_141562.1 coordinate 18,817,016, forward strand.
TCTAGCCACACCCATCTTCAGCTCTGTCTTGTGGAAGGATCTCAAACTAAGATTTAGCTTTGTCTTCAGTTCTGTTGATAGCACCATCTCATGCTGCTCCTGACTGGGCTCCTCGGGAAGGTTCTGAACCTAGTTCAACACCTTGTTTTGTCCAGGAATGCTGATGGATCCTGTTCTGGCAGTCCCATTTAGATACTGTGAAACTGCACTAGGGCTGCTGAGTGTTGCCTCTACTGTGGTCACCTTTGGTTCTGGGCTGATATCCTGTTGTGGAGCAGCCCTGCTCTTCCTGCTCCTTGATATGTTTCAATCTGCTCTGAACGGAGCGCTGGGCTTGCTCCTTCTACTAGTGGTAACTGTGGTTCTTTTACTTACTGTCCTTTTTCTGGTTAGTCAAAGAAGAGATCTTCCTAGCCCTGGTCAGTAGGAACATTTCTGCCATCCCAGGTCTCCTGGCAGTACCCACGTTCCTTTTGCCATCTCTTCTCAGCCCTGCTGTAACTGCTGTCCTGTGCTTTCTCCTTCTCTTACCCTTAGTCCAGACCCAAACCCCAACCCTAACCTTTCAGGTTCAAAGCGGCCAGGTCTGAGTCAGCAGTGGCTGAGAGGCTCTGTCTATGGCTTTGCAGAAATCCTAGAATTCCAGTTGGATTCTGTTAGTGTTTAGGGATGCTTTAGAAGGGTAAAGCGTGGGGCAGTATTACTGTGGGACCGTTCATGTGCTATCAAATAAAAGCTGGAGCTACCAGGAAAACCTAGCTGAGGGATGTGTTCTGTCTGAGCACTGCCTGGTACAGCTTGCCTATGGCTGATGAGAAAACTTAGGGCTCAGCTTTGAGTTGAGAGGATAAAAGACCTGAGCTGGAGTAGGATGCGGCTGTAAAGATTCTGTGGAAGGAAAGTGGATAGTGCCAAGATAAGTCATCTAATTTTTTTTTTGTTTGTTTGTTTTTAATCTAGGGAACAATTGGTAAGTGTTGGGATGTTGTTTAGATCTTTAAAAAATATTTTGTATTTATATTTGATAAATGGAAAGGAAGGTGTTAGAGGGAGAAAAGAATATCCACAGGAGAAGGAAAAATCCCAGTAAGTGTGGGCAAAAAAAAGGAACCAGCATTTGATTAAGAAGAGGAAAGTGATCTCTTTGAATTGGGTCGCTGCTGTTGGACCACTGGGAAAGCGGTGTCTCTGTTTGCAAGTTGTCTGTTTCACCAAGCGAAAAAGATGAGGCAGAGCAGAAGAAAAGCTGAAGAAAGATCAATGGGAGGAGGGGGACAGCATGGCAGATTTAATTAATTACTTCATATTAAAATGTTTGTTTACAGTAACAAACAGCTACAAGAGGTCTGATGTTAATTAATTTACAGCATTTTTCACCGGTCCCTTTGCCGTTGCTGGCAGGCAAGGAGGTAACACTGTGGCAGGTAAGATAATGTCTCTCTGGATTTACAGCAGCATCTCAGAGATGAGCTGGGCAGGCAGCGCTGCTCTGACTGGCTGTGTCTGCACGGCACAGGATTCAGGGGATCTTGTCCAGGTTGTAAAAGGGACATCAATTGCCAGCCTGGGCAAACGGTGCTCGGGCATAGCTTGGGAGCCGGGCAGTGTAGGGGTAGGTGCTTGGATAAGAAAGCCAGGCTTTTTGGGGTGATGTTTTGGTGTCATCTTTATTATGCTGCAGGGGCAGGTGTGCTGTGAGGTTGCAGCTAATTTCATTGTTGTGGGTCCTGTGGTTCCAGAGAAATCTGGGCAGCCTCTATGGCATTCAGAACTGCGTAATGGGATCTTTCTAGCATGCAAAGGATCACTGTTTCCTCCACACATTAAAGATTCTGGAGTGGCATGTGTCCTGCCCCAAAGGTGGATGCGGTCACTGTCAATGGGCACTTAGCAATTTTATTCCAAGCTGGGATCATTTAAGTATTGATGTGTTGATAAGAGGGGAGAGCAAACCTGGAACAGAGTTTTGCAGTTGGAGGTAATATGCCTGATCCAGGGCATCTCCTTTTGAACAAACCAAAGTTCAGGCCCCAGCGAAATCTACACGTGTGTTCCTCCAGCCCAGCGTGGCTTCTCTGCTTGCCTACCTTATGCTCTGATCTCACTCCTCACCTAGATGGATTTGGAGGGCAAAGGAGAGATGGTGTTTTTGTACCACTGTCCAGTGGTACAGTGTACCAGCTATAGTTGTGGCTAGATGCCTTCAAAGTGAATGAGAAGGTCTATGTGAGCTCAAAAGGTGGGTCACGTCCTCAGAGCAACGTGTGAGCTCTGCAAACAGAGGGAGAAACCCCTAAGGTTATTCATACAGCTCTGTCTGTTGCCCTGAAGGAGCTGGAGTGCTCAGCAGAGGCCTGAGGAGCCCCTTCACATGCTGTGTAATGTACTTATGGATGGGCAGGTAATTAAGCACGGAGAGAGCAAGGCTGAGCTTAAAATCTCTGATCTTGGTTTCACTGGTGCTAACACTCGCAAAGAAACGGTACAGGAGGTCTGGATTTCACACCTGGCTGGTTCCTCAGGCTGGTAGAGCTGTGCTGCTTTCCAGTGAGCCTTTTGTAAATGTCGCTGACTCTTGCTCCTCTTGGTAGTTATTTACAACCATGGGACTGTTAACACTATGGAGAAGGTAAGTCAGATCTTACCCCGCTCCTGCCAACACTGAAGGCCTCCAGGCTGAAACCCCAGCTGGAGTAAATCAGCCCTGTTTCCTGAACTTCACTGAACCTCAGTTGTGCCAGCTGTGGGAGACTGAGCCTTTTCAAGGGAAAAAAAGTCTTCTCCTGCTTTTGGAAGCTCCTTATCTGAGTTTCTCTGTGTGGCTGCAGGTGGGCTTTGTTCTTATCTACTTGTGGGCCTTTGCTGTAATCCCATAATTGATCTTTGTAGTGGCCCTGATATTGGCCCTGTCATTTTAATTGGCAGTTAGCACTTGTAATTGGTCCTGACTGTATCCCTCTGGCAATTAGCTCTTGTCACTGTGGTTCAGTTCCAAGTCCTTGATACCCAGTGTTAAGAGGTCCTAACACTAGCCTGCCTAAACTGCCCTTCGCTAATTTGACCTGCTATAATTTGCCCTTTGTAATTTGACCTGCTATAATTTTGGACATGAGCCACTGTGCTCCGCCCTGATCTCAACCATACCCTGATCTCAATATTAACACTCGTAATTCTCCCTTTACTGCCCTCTGCAATCAATCCCTGTAACAGAGAATCATAACAGTAATTGAATGATAATCGGCAGAAGGGAGCACTCTAGCAGGGAGATATGCTGGAACACAGGACTAGAAAGGCTCAGCTAACTTTTTCATCAGTGAAACATTCAGATTGACTTTTGTGAGTGCATGCAGAAGATCTTTGCATCTCTGTCTGTCATGGCACTGAATAATTTCTGCAACCCAAAGAAAGAATACAGAGTGTAGGGGGTTAAGAAATGACAAGGGGTTTCTAGGTGCTAAGTATGGCAGGGTGAGAGAAAGTTCTTCTGCAAGTACCATGTTGTTTCAGAGATAAGCCTGCAAGGCAGCAAAACCTTTGCTGACAAAGGATTTCTCAAACTGTTAATGGGCTGAACATAGCTGAACATCTGGAGAAGACACCGGAGCAGCTGTTGCTGATCTTTAACTTTCCTTCTGCTTTTTCTTTAACCAGGAAAGTGCTGGCAGAAGGTAACAAATAGGAAAAGGGGTTTCTCTCAGGGCAGATGTATCCCTGCCCTGGATGGAGAAGTTAGCCCTGGGAATGAGATCACAGACCATAGCGCAGGGGGTGTGAGTTTGCATCTGGCACTTTTAATGAGAAGACAACCTGTGGCCCTCTAAGAGTCCTGTAGGCATATGTGGCTCTTGGTCCATCTGAAAAAATGTTGCTATTTGCTATTTCCATGGTTAATCCATGCTGCAGTAGTAGGAGCAGATAATTTTGGTGACCTCAGACATCTTATATAGGAATGAAAGTTCTTCTGGAAGTGAATCACTGCAGTAGAGACCTGAGCGTGTTCATGCTGCATGGAGTACTCAAACAAGGAATTGTCTTGCAGAAAGCCCTTCCTTTTCAGATCTATAAACAGGAAAAGGTAAAAGCTAAACTTGTAACAGCTTACAGTTACTATGAAGAATGTCACCAATGGCGGTGGCAAAGCAGAACACAAAAGGCTACTTTGTTGTGGATGTTTTAGCATGGTTCTCCTGATGCTGTGAATGGAGAATTTGGAGACTCTGGTTTTAGTCCTGCCTGTTATGTGAGCTAAACTGAACCATGTCACCTCTGCATCCTGTTTCCTTGCTCTTTCTCTGTCTTGTTTGTTCATGGAGGGACAGATGTAGCATGTGGGGCCCTGAGCCCCAGCTGGGCTCCAAATAATGTTGCGGTAGGTTGGTTACAACACTCGGGTAACATGCTGACTAGGGACTGTGGAGTTATTCCATTTAATTTCTGACATAGATCTGGCAAATCAGGTTAGGAGGTGACTGAGTATCTCCAGTATTGGAGAGCCATGTACCAATGATTTTTATGGGGTGGTCAAACACTGGAACAGGTTTCTCAGAGAGGTTATGTAGTCTCCGTCCTTAGCGATATTCAGAACCTGAGTGGACATAGCCCTGAGCAACGTCCTCTTGTTGACTGTGGTTTGAACAGGGGAGTTGGACTAGACAGTCTCCAGAGGTCCCTTCTCACCTCCATCCGTGCTGTGATTTTTATGGGGTAAGAGAGTCACAGAGGTGCAAAGAGATCCTGGATGGTCCTTCTGGAACAGGCATTGTGGGGCATGGCTATGAAGCTGAGTCCTGATGACATCTTTGATGCAGGGAGCTTGGCAGCGCTGTGCTGCAGAGTTGTAGATACCTCTAGGACCTGTAGCATGGTCCAGGAAGGATGTTGTACTTCAGAGAGGCCTTTAGGCTGGCTGTTAACAGCCATGGCTCTCCTCCCACCTGAGCTGCAGGTGCCATGCTGTCTGGAGGGCCAGCACAGCCTCTTATCCTGTGTTTCTTTTTTGGTTAGTAACTGTACGTATGGGTAATAGCAGCAGCTGCTCTTTGGGAAACTTGAGTTATTCCCTTTAACTAAAATAACATGGTTAAATAACAGCCAAGAACACACCAGAGCAGGGAGGAGCCATGCTGTTTCTCACAAGGGTTGTGGCTGCCAGCTCTGCCTAGCTCCCACACCACTGTCTCGGAGTGGTGGTGTGTTTATTTTCTTTTCCAGTGTGTGTTGGTATTTCACTTTTGTCCTAACAGAGATAAATGATTTCTTTAGATCTGAATAATAAGGAAGTAAAATAAATGTGCATGTCGAGTTGGTAATTCTGACTCAAGTTCAGGCACATTGAAAACTCAGTCTGGAAAGTTTGTGTCAATTTTGACTCACAAAGGTTGTAGTGGCATTTTGTTACTTCGTCTTTACTTTCTGCTGTTTTGTTCTTCAGGCTTCTAGTTCCTTCTAGACTGATTTAGCACAAATAGGATGGTGAGCCAGCCCAGCCAGTGGCTAATGTGCCATGCGCTGAAGATGCAGTTGGAAACCAGAAATGGGCAGAAAGGCCAGCCTGAAGGTCTGAATTGTGAGGCTTCTTCAGCTAAAAGAGAAGCCTTCCTGTGCAAGATCTCATCAACTCACTAGACTAGGAGCCAAGGCTTGAAGAAAAATGTGGGCTTGTGTGGGCTCACCATAGAATTGCAAGACTTGGCAGTATTTTCATCATCTGAGAGTGTATCCAGAATATACCTGGTTTCAGCCTCCTTTCATTGCAAATTGTTGAAGCAGGTGCTGTGTGTCGTTACTTATCAGTGCAGAATGTAGAGGAGTGGGGACTTTGGCCTTCCCGGGAGCCCCTAGGCACTGAAACCATACTTTGTAATGAATAACAGCATATGGACGCGGGGTGATCTCGGACAGGGCCTGATTGCGCTCTCTTGCCTGCATCGCGTCTGTGCAGTTTTTATACGAAGCCAGTGAACTGCACTGATTTGTATTAGTGGAGAGTCTGCTGCATTGACTCCAGGAACACCGCTCCTGATTTACACCACTGCAAAAGTGATCATAGACTAAGCAGGTGCAAATGTATGTGTTTGATGTAGACCTCTGCCTTCCCTCAGAGTGTATTTTGGAATAGTCTGCCAGTATATTTTTGCCTGTAAAGCCTCTAATGCTTCTGTGAAGAGCAAAGCAAATGTTATTTCACAAGGGGAATACAATGTCTCTCTTGATAGAGGCAGCATGTATAAATCTGTAGTAATAATACCAATAATAATAATTATTATTGGGTAATCTCCTGTTCAGGATTCTGGCTGTGCAGGCAATTCCTCTGCATTTTGACAGCCTTGTGGCCAGTAAGAAAGCGTTAAAAATGATGCAAGCATTTAGCATTTGTGAATTTAACTCTATAAACTTGATGGAGTGAAGAGAATCTTTTTGTTCTGTGCTGAGCTGAGAAATATTCTGGCACTCTGGACACCTGCCATCTTCCCCCTACTGCCTCTTTTATGTCCTGCTGTGAATCTGTAGTATCTTCTGCAGTGGCAGCAGCTGGCAGGACTCTGGTGCCTTTACCTCCCTGACAGCTTTTTGTATTTGTACAGCACCTTGCGCTACATGGCCCAAGTTCCTGTGTGGGGCTCCTTAGGGCTCCAGCAGTGAACATGATAAATAATGACAATAAAATATGTCAACAATGAACAACATGACCCTGTAAATCATTGATGGCTAGATCAAGTGTTTCCTCTTTGGAAAATAGTCACCCTCATGTCTGTATTATTCTTTCATCTCTTTACTGTCTTTCCTGTGCTACCACCGGACAGCAGCCAAACAAATCCGTGGGGTAAATATGCCAGAGCAGATCCACAGTCTGAGGGGAGGTGCAGGAGTATTGGTAGAGCCACACTGATTTATGCCATTGCAGTGCAGCCCCCTTGTCCCTAGGACATCCTCCTGTAATGCTAAACTGGGTGTATAATTCCTGTAATCACTCAGTAGGCATATTTCTGAGAATGAGATCTGAGCCAAGAGCAGAAATCTAATTCAGGATCTCAGATGATCTTTCTTTCTTCTAACTGGTGGCCTTGGGCTCAGAGTGACTGACTCACACAAGGAAATGAGTGTGACCTGTACATTGTTACTGCTGTGTGTGCACGTAAGGGCAATTGAGTTGGTTGATATCTGATGAAATCACTGATGACTTTTTGGTGACCTCTGATGGAAAGGTCACATTTGAGACCAGGAGTTTTTTTTTTCTGCATGATGGTGTGTCATAAACAACAGCACCTCATTTCCACATGCTGGCTCTGCGGGAGAGAGCAGCAGTCCAGCATTTCCAAACTTGCCTGTATAAAAGTTGGGGTCTGAGGCTCTAGTTAGCTTAAATCAGTGTAGCTCCCTGGGAATCAAGGGAGCTTTGCTTGTCTCCACCAGCTGTTTTTTAAATGCAAGGATAGGCACTGAATGCTGTGGGGTGTCCACGTTTCTATCCCACCCCCGCCCGTGTACTGCTTATACTAACTTTTGAGCAGCAGAACGTTCTTAGTAGTAGAGAATGCACGATCCGGAATCAAACCTTCATTTTTAAGGCTTGAAAATGTTGGTCAGAGAGCAACACACGTCTGATCCCTTGTAGCTCACTGGAGTTTACACGTATCTGATTCGTCTGCAATTTAGTAGCAAGTGAAGAGAGAATCGGATCACATGCCATCTGGTTCAGCCCCAAATAAAACTGCTTGATGTTTAGGGAAAATCAGGGAGGAGTAGGAGAGATGAATTAGGAGAAAACTGGGACCTGTCCCTTTTGGCTGCCCAAAAGGGGGACTGTGTGCAAACTTGAAGGCTGTCGATTGCACAATATGGAAAATAGGTGAGGGGTAGAAATGTCAGCCTCCTGAACTGCGGGGCTGACAAGGAGCCTGAGAACCACACAGACCAGAATATATAACCTGCAGCGTGTGGTCCGTAACAGTGTTGCCTTCACTGGTAAACAGTCCTGTCCTTGTCTCTGCTTGTTGTATGGCTGACCTGTCTTTCACTTGGAAACTTTGTAGTATGGACAGTATGTGTGTGTGTGTGTGTCACATACACACACACACACACACACATACATACATACCATTTAGGAGCTGTTCTACCAGTATAATTTTCTACTGGAGCCTAATCCCAGCCCTTCCTCTGCTCTACTGCCAGACAGGACCCAGTTCTCCATACTGCTGTGTGTAGTATGTGATTGCTGACTTGGGGATATGTGACACATCTCAGAATTAGGCTGCTCTCTGGTCCTTGCTGAGGCTCCTCTCTGTGTGCACTAGGATTAGGGAGGAGGTGAGGAAGAGTGCTGACATGCTGATGATGACGAGGCATGAGCCTACACTTGAGGGAAAGGATTAGGTTCAGTTGGTTTCACAGATGCTGTAGTCATTGGTGTCAGCAGAGTGTTTACTTAATTCCATTACATGTTTTGGGCTGCATCATCATATGTTACAGGCCAATTGAAGTAGCTTATGTGACTTTCCACCAGTTAAGAACTGACCCTCACTTCGTGCTGCTATTCTGTACAGCACCGCTGCCATTGTATGTAGTTCTACTTGTCTACATCTCCCTTGCTGCCTAGGACAGATTGGCAGGACTGGATGTGGCTCCCCGTCCTACCTGGACACTGTGTAGGATGGGCAGTCACGAACCTCCAGTGGTGAAATGTGTTTTGAAGAGTCGGTGAATGGCTCTGAAAGGCCCCTTTCACATCCTGCACTAGCAAATGAAGCTCCTCGTGCCATCAAAGTAAGATTGATAACTCCTCTGACATTTCATATTCAGTACTCTGAATATTGAGAGGTGTGAGTTTCCCTTGAGACACCAACCTTTCTGCTTCTCCCCCCCCGTTCATCTCCAGAGAGCCTGCAGGAAGACTGGGAAGAGGGACGGGGGGAGGGGGGGAAGAAAAAGAAAAGAAAGACTTGGAGTGGGGAAAAGGAGAAAAATTACACAGAGGAGGTTTTTCCTTTTTTGACTTCATCAGCAGTGAGTGTCTCATTTCAGAGCCTGGCAAATGGAATTGTGCTGCTCAGCCATGATGAATGATCCTGTTTCCCTACCCCCCCCCACCCCAGCAGGGTCATTGAAATAGGCTTCCAAACGAAAATAAAAATGTTCCTATTTTTATGGGCTCTGGAACCTGTGATCTGTTTCAGCTGAAAATTTTTGAGAGGTCAAAGTTGGGAGGAGACAAGGGGAGAGAAAAATAAAGGGAGCTCAAACCAACCAGAAGCAGATGACTTTTTTCTTTAAGATTAGCCATGAGGAGGCAATCCAGGCATTTGTCTATCCAGATAACCAGGGGTTGCTTAAAGAATGAGAAACCGAAAAGAATAGTTTCCAATTGCATTTCTCCCCTCCCTACGCCTTCTCACTACCTGATCTTGTGAAAGGAAGTAGTGGCACCTGGAGCAATTGTGGATACCTAGGAATGTGGTTATGGACACGTCTTTGCCAACTGGGAGTTATAGCTCAGTTAACTCTGAAGGTGTTAGCCCAGATCAGTTTTCTGCTCCACCTGTTTAGATGCTGAATGAAAGACCCTAGAAGCAGCTTTGTAATACTGTTTTCTGTCCTATTACACCTGGAAAGGAAATAATCTACATCTCCTGCTGCAGCATGTTAATGTCTCAGCTGATGTCACCCTGTACGAGCTCTGTGTCTCATCAAATCCACCTAAGCCAGAACATGGATGGAAAAAACCTCATGTAGCCCTGCTCTGTCTCATCTGTTACCTCAGCCACTTGGATGAGGTGGTCTAAACTCCAGCTAGTCAAGCTGGAACAGGTTTTTCTGAAGGTTTTAAATTTCCCAAAGAAAATCTGCTGTGTTGCAATGAGATTTAGCCTGGCTGCATCTGGCCATGGTACTATCTTGGTCCGTTGTTGTGCCCATGGATTCATAGTATATCGACAAAGCGACCCTGCAACATTGAAGTCTATGCTTGTCTTCAAGATGCTGGCTGTCCTCCACTGTCCCCCTGAAGGTCTCACACAGGTGCATGTGCTGGCAGTCCAGAGGGCAAGCCTGTGAGCAGGGAAAGAGGCAGCCATGGCAGTGACATCTTGGGGCGAGAGGTTCTCTGCTAGCAGCCCAGCTTCCTTGGTGAGGGTTTCCAGTGCCACAGCTCAAAAGCTGCATGGTGCGGAATGTCTCCTGCACTGCAGAAAGCCATTTTGCAGATGGGCACAACTGGCTTGCAGTGGGTTGGGGTGGCGTATTCCCCTTAGCGTAAAATAAATATGTTGTCCAGGGAAGGGGGTAGATTGCAGCCTCTTGTGCAGAAAAAACCTCTCTCTGCAGGCTATGGCCTGGGGCAGGCATTCTTTGCTCGCTCACAGTAATTCACCATCTCTCAAGGGACCCATTGAGCTTATTTAACAAAGGTCAGCTAAATTTTCTAGTATCCTGCTGTGAAAGCAGGATTAGCAGAAATCTTATTTATCTTTGGTGTCTAGCTACTTGGCTGTTCATTTCAGACCGCCATACTGGCACAAGTCAGAAATTGGTGTGGACAGTCTTAAAGCACCCACTGCATGATGACTTGTGAGAAGGTGTGGCTGCTCAGAGAGGGTTTGATTTGCCTCCTCACTTTCCCTGCCTTGTTTTTTCATGGCTGAGATGCTCTAGGTTTTGAGTTGCTTGTGTTTTTCAGCAGCCTGTATGATTATAGTCAATTTAGGCCAATTCAAAGCCTCAGGAGGATTTGTTTTCAGAGGCACTAGAAACAATTGTGGCTCACTGTGTGTGGTTTCTGCTTGAGGGATGTTCCATGAATTGAGTTTGTCTGTTGTATTTTCATTGCTACTCTTCATGGCCTGGTGGCCCTGTCTCAGCTGGGGGTCTGTGGTGCTAGGTGCTGTGCGAAGTGTGATAGGACGCAATGGCTGCTCTGAAGACTGTGCAGTCTACCTGGACGTGGCTGCCAGGTTTGCAGGGATGGTATTCTGCTTTTCTCAAGTGGGGGTCTGTTACAGCCTCTTCTTGCTTGCTCCTAGGAGATATCTAATTTACCTGCCCCTTTTTCTTTCTTTAATTGTGCTGTTGAATCTGTGTATTCTACTTCTGGGATCTCCCCAGTCACACCAATGAACAGCATGTGTTTCCAGCTTGTGGTGTGCAGGATCCGCCCCTCATCCCCCCTGCCCCAGATTTTGCCGTACAAACGGCCTGTTAGCTGTTGCTGGAGCACGTAGCCGGTCTGCAGCCTTACTGGCAGCAGGAGCATTTCCGCACACCATCTGGCTCATCAGTGGGGTTATGGTAACTGCTCTATGGCTAGCTGGGGATAAGCCTTGGGAAGCTTTTGCAGCTTACCCAGGACATGGTCAGGGAGCTTGCAGCAGACCTGAACTCCCAGTCTTCCAAGCGCAGCAGCAGCGTCTGAAGCACAAGGCCACCCTTCCCTTCACAGCGATGGGTGCAACTGCTGACTACAGATGGCTAAACAGTTTGTGGAGAGATGCAGAAAGCAGAGGGGCTGAGTGGGTCAAGGTGAAGCAAAGGGAGGCAATTGTGAGAGCTAAGATGAAGGCCTCAGAGCCCTTTGCAGTCGAGGCTGGAGCAGCTCCATCCTTCCCAGGCTTCTACCTGCAGCCCCTGAGTGAACGTAGCTGGAGCTGTCAGTTCTGCTGATATGAATTAAAAGCAACACGGCAAATGGTGTTTTCTAGCTGCTGTAATTATCTCTTGAGAAGGAAACAAGCAGCTGCCTTTGGCACAGCTCTGATCAGCTGTCTCAGACAGGAAGGGCAATTGCAGCTTCACCTGTTAGGTTTCCTGTTGACATACCATGATACTCAAAGCCAATGAGGTTGGGCACCAGGAAGGTTTGATCCTGGCACAGCAAGAAGTTGGATGGGGAGGCAAGCTCCTGCCTTCAGGGAGTGTCCAGCACTGATCGTTTCCAAGGTTAGATTTTAGCCTTCTCTTCAACCCTGGTAGCAATCCTGCTGTAAACAGACACTGATGATGTTTCCACCATGAAGGAGTAAAGCTGTTCTTTTAAATTTCCACCTATGTCAAGAGTTAAAAATAAATAAATCCATGTGTCTTGGTTTCATGGTCCCCCAGTCTCATCTAGGCCATGAAATACCATGGAGACTCTGAGCCAGATGTGCTTTGTCTTTTGAAGGAAAGGACTTCATGGTGGATATCACCCTTGTGTCATGCCCTGCTGGTATCTCACATATGTGGTGCCTGGGCTAAATGTAAAAACCTGGCTTGCTGTGATTCAGTAGCCAAGTACGGTCTGTGAATTTCTGCTGTTGTCAACTCTTCTGTTTCTCCCCCAGAGTTGTCTTATTCTCCCTCTGTACAGGTGACTTATGTTATGTAAGGTCTTATTTCCAAGGGTGAGTGTTATCTGAAGGTGAAGGTTGAATGACAATATGATAGGCTGATTTTATTGTGATGGAAGTTAGGCCCTGTATAATCGATACTTTTGTTTCTTGGCCATTGGCTCATTAGAGCCATAACTTCTTCCTACTGTCTTGCATACCTCCTTCAAAAGATCACCTGTTCTGAAAAACATTTCCCTCAGTGGGAGAGGGAGATGAAGATGCAACACAGATTCCGCTACCCATAATTTTCACTAATCTGAATTTTGACTAGAGTGGACATCATAGGCTGAATATGGGTTGTCTGAGAAGGCAGGCATCATACTATGCACTCACATCTCCCTAGGCACTTGGTCAGGATGACTTTTGCTCAGAGAAGGACATCAGAAATCAGGGATGGGAAGGAACTGGCTGGGTTTCAGAGTCCAGTCTCCTACAGTGATGGTGTCAGTCTGTGGGTCAGGATAGCCCAGAAGGGGCTGCAGAAGTCTCAGTCTGTATGCCCTGCCTTCCCTCACAGACCCTTCTCTAGTCCTCTGTGAAGTCTACTGTGCATCAGGCTTGAAGCCACAGCAATGACAGCAGGAAAGATCAAAGACTGGGCCAGGCATCTAGTGGGTCAAAACACCCTGATGGTCCCAGGCCACACCTCACCCTGCAGAAAAAAGTGAAAGCTTCCTCCCTCCCAGCAAAGTTGACCTAAAAAATATAAATAGCATGTGGGTATAAATCATCACCAGCCCCATCTTCTCCACTGACCTTCCTGCCTCCCAAGCCTCCTTGCCGGTGTGGGCAACTCCAGGCCTGGACAGAGAACCAGCATCCTGCAAGAGCAGTGAGGGCTTTAAAGTAAGAGATGTTCATCTACCCTTCTGTATGCAGTCAGTCTTTCTCCTGTGATGAGTTAGTTTGCTTCATGGCTTGGGCTGGGATACCTCCTGCAGCCCATGGACTGTCTTCGTCTGTCCAGCAGCAGACAGGAAGGGAGATGCTTGCCCAGCACCAGGAAAGAGGGGAATCCAAAGGAAAAATGAAAAGGAGAATAGGAGGCAGGAGAAATTATTTTCTTTTTTTTTTTTGCCTCTTTCCATTTTTTTATTCTTCCTGTGCTCTGCCTGTTCCTGTCAAAGCCGCTGGAAATTGTTACCGACAGATCGAGTGTCTTCCAGTTTCTGTGTCAGGGAGTTTTGCCGATTCTGTGAACCATGCAAAAGAGGGGTCAGGCAAGAGAAGGAGAGAGCAAGAGAATGACCAATTCAGCACAGCCCTGGCTTTATCACTGATCTGGTCAGGTTCACTGGGTTTTAACTCCATGAGCCAGTCAGGCGTAGAAATTCACACCTTTGTTATCACCTTTCAAGAGGAGGGAGCGAGGTGATGTGAATTCTCTGGGGTCATCAAGAGAGGCAGGCTGGGGATCATCTCCTGTAGCAGAGTCTGCCTTGCCCTCATTCTCCACAGCATGCCAGACACTTGGATGCTCTCTGTCAAGATTGATCACTATTTATTACTGCACAATCAGGGTGAGGACGTAGGCATGATGGAGGAGGTTTTGGGTCCTGCTTGGCCCTACCATCATGGCTTAGCGCAGGGAGGATCACAAAGGGATCAAAACTTGCGAGCACCAAGTACCATTGCCAGTTGGGTCCAAGTCAGAACAGAGCTCCAAGATCATGGGACTACCTTTGGTTCTGCCATGTGTTCCTCCAGTGGGAATAGGGGCTATGTCTGTACAGGTCTGGGACTTTGGGATCCTGTTCCTTCCTTGGTTGCAAGGGACCACTAGGCTATTTGAGTGCCTCTGCTTCCCTCTCCGGAAGGGGTCTGCTGTGACCCCTCTGCTCCAGAGATGCTACAAGAGCTGTTCTCCTGCTGTAGGCAGTAGGGCTACCAGCTTAGGAAGGATGTCCACCAGGGGCCCTCCAAAGCACATGCCAAAGACCGACCACCCAAGATCCACCCAGTGCTGCGGTGCTCTGCATAACTATTTAGCTGTTCCAGCAGGAAGGCAGAACAATGAGCCAGTGCCAGCTTCAGGACAGCAAAATTAGGGAATGACATGCGCATTTTGGTGGTGGCTTTGGCAAGGACAGTGCTGAATGTGAACATTCCAGAGGATGTGTACAAATAGCAGTGGGGCTGGTGCTCCTCCGCAGGCTGATGGGAACCGGCTTTCCTGCTGATTGCTGGCCTATGCTCTTGCAGAGGTGGCAAGATGCTGGCTGGCTGGATGTAAGTCAGTCAAAAAAAAAAATTGTGTTACTTCAGCAAAAGGGTCCTAAAGTTTGGAAAGTGGAGAGAGACTGAGGGGAATGTCAGCTGAGCGTGCTTTCACCACCAGCAAAAGGCACAGAGGATGTCAGGCAGCTTTCTGTGTGTGTGCTGGAGCTCTATGGGGGCAGCTGCTTCTTCCTGTGGTAGTCAAGAGGCCTGGGCACATGGTAGGTTTTGTACAAACACAGGACCCAAAGAACTATTAGTCTAAGGTGAGACAGGGTTACTGACACCGATGGCATCGAATGAATAGGAGAAATGGGAGTTCACGTGTCCTGGGCTCTAAATAGTTGGTTGCTAGCGATGAGCAACTAGAGATCACCTTCTGCAAAGGAGGACATCTCTGGTCTCTCAGCTCCATCCCTCAGGGCAGCTTATCCGTGAAGGATATGGGAACCAAGGGAAGGGTGGTGATGGAGCTCCTCAAAGGTTCAGATGGATCTGATCTGCAGCACAGGGAGGTTCAGTGATAATTTGATTGTTGGAGTTTCCACTGTCCCTGAGTAACTTTATTTTACGGCTTCTGACATGGTGGCAAAGTGGTAGGAATATGGTGAGTGCTGGTAGGTAGGGAGTCTTGGAAATATTATTGCTGGGGGCAGGTTATAGCCCCAGCACAGGATGGGTTTTTGTTGCTGTAGGTGCTGTACAGCTGAACAGCAGCCTGGACCATGCACTGTAAAGCTCTCAGAGGCAGAAAAGTGGGAAAAGCGAGAGATACAGCAGAGTGGGTGTGACTGCATCCAGGTCAGCAACAGAATTTGGAAATAGTTCCAGACCTACTGACTCCAAAGCCTCTCATCTTTCTTCAGGTTCACCTCCACTGGTGATTAGTCAACCTCAGCTGTGGCTGGGTGAGGGTAACCTGGACCAGGATCCCCACTGGGGAATTGTAGCTCTATACTCTTAGGCTGCATCATCTGAACAGAAGTTAACTGCATTATGTGAGAGACAGTTGGCCTAAAATGTCAGCAGGAAGCAAAATAGTGATAGACTATCTGCCAATAGGAACTTTTCTCATCCATTCCTGTTTCTTTTTCCTTCACGCTCCTTAAAGCACCCCAGAATGTAACAGACTGGTGTTTCTTGCTAAAGGAAAGATACGGTGGGGTTTTTGGAAGAGGTCTTTGTCTTGTCTGTGGTGTTGCCTGAGCTGGTTATTGACAGCAGAAGAAAAGAGGTGGGTTCAGTACTTGGAATGGAAAGAGCAAGTGTTTGAGGTGGGTTGTTAGATCCTCTGAAGATTTGAGACACAGGCTTGGAGCAATTTCAGGCAGCTTGTTCCCCTTACTGCATGGGTATCACCCTTAGAGTGGACTGTTTTCTGATGGCGTCTGTGGTGCACTGCTGATTCCCAACAGTGCTGCAGAATTTCAGAGCTGTCTGATATCCTGACTACTGAATATGTAGAAACTGAGTAGACAGCTCTTGAATTTGACTAGTTGTGGGCAGTACCAAGAGTAATTCGATGAGTAAAGGATCCTTTAATTTTGCTTCTTGTTTCAGAACAACTTGGATTTTATTTTCCAGATCTTTCTTTGCTGTAAGAAAAGCACAAAGAAAAAGCTGAGATTATAATCTACTCGCTTGTCTCCAGTACTCTTCACACTGACTATTGTACGTGAGATCTGGTAACTCTGCAGGTAAAAAGAGACCATATCAGCAAACATCCAAAACCAAGCAAGCCTTAAGGCAGATGAGATTCTGTGCAAAATACGTAGACACCAGTTCAATTCCATTGTGATTGCCTTTGTATTTATTTTTGCTTTCTTCTCTTGTGATGATGCTTTAACTGTTTTCATGGGATTGCCCAAAAATTTCAACTGAACTAGACTTCAGAAATGTAGGCTTTGGGTTTCAGAAGGTATTAGTGAAGAATACAGGCAGAAAGGAGACAAGCAGCCTTTGGTGGGAGTCACCTGAGCATGGCTACTGAAGGTAGCTCTCAAGGGTGATGTCTTCTGAGTGTGGGATCATATGCAATAGCAACATTGTCCATGGACAAGGTGCATCTGGATTGCCTGGAGCATCCACTGGCAGAACCAGCCCTAGCGGGTCTGGAAGGAGCATGTAGACAGCAGTCATGAAAAGGAGAGGGAGAAGACCTATGGTGTGGTACCTATAAGCTAGGGGAACCTTTATTATACGGGCACTACAACCAGCAAAGGGAGTGTTTGTGCTGAAAGTGTGTGTGTGTGGAGGAGGGAGTCAGGGAAGGGAAAGAGCTGGCGGTGATGGGAAGGAAGGGAGGGTGCCCTGACCTCTCCTCGTAGCCCTGACTGTGTCCCCATCTGAAGGTCTGGCATATCCACTCTCACTACTTAATGATAGTGACATTACCCATCCGCCCAGCATCGCGGGGCTTTTGTCTTCATTCAGGCAGAAATGAAGTTCTCCTGGGCGCACTTATCAATCACTGCAAAGCTCCAGCTGTTCCGGAGCCTTTGGATCAACTTCAACAGCCGTGCTTACAAATTGTCTCTGAATAGCACCGAGCTGAGACCCCCTTTTTTGTCATTGTCTTCCGACAAATGTTTTTTTTCGGCAGCCTTTCGCAGACGTTGCCGGCTGCCTTCTGCCGCGGTGATTGAAAACAGGCCTG
Source organism: Chlamydotis macqueenii (assembly GCF_036417535.1). Lineage (NCBI taxonomy): Eukaryota > Metazoa > Chordata > Aves > Otidiformes > Otididae > Chlamydotis > Chlamydotis macqueenii. The sequence continues at coordinate 18,834,248 of NC_141562.1, forward strand.
TTTTGCATTCTCCTGTCGGAGTCCTGGGTTCAGGGAGCTGTCCCTGAGTGCCACTCCAGCGAGTGCCGTGCCAAAGACAATTACATGCATAGTTTTGCTGATTGCATTAAAATCATTAGAATGAAAGATTCTGAAATCGTACATTAAGGGGGGAAATTAGAAAAAGCTTCAGAGACAGACAGCAGCGTCCCCAAAGTGAGGGCAATACAATTAGCTCAAATTGTGTTACATACACACAGACTAGGAGTAGCTCCTGTAACAAATGACCTTATTATTGCTGCTGCCTCTCTCCCTCCATTCCTTTTTCTCTCCTTCACTCCCTTCTCATTCCCTCTTCCTTTTTCTCTTCTCTGAAACTTCTTTTTTTTTTTTTTCCTTTTTCTTTTGGCCAGGACCACCATTCTTCTTGTTCTTCGATTGGCCTTGCTTTTCTCCCCTTCTTTTGTCTTGAGGAGTGTCTGGGAAAGGTCGGTCATGGGATCCCTGGAGTGGTACTTTGCTTTCAGAGCTCCTTTGCAGGCCATTTAAGTAAGTGCAACCCCAGAAGTTAATTTTCAGCTGAGCAAGAAACTTTGCTCTCCTGGGGAACAAGGAAGTACATGACTCCAAAAGCTTTGCACATGCACCAGCCATCAAGAAGATCAAAGCATTCATCTGTCTGTACTCCATATCCAGTGCCAGGAAAGAGACTGGTGCCTGAGGTGGGAAATGTTCCTGCATACCACAAGCACCAGCACAGCAGGAGGTGTAGAAAGGTTAATTCTTGACGGGAGAATGAAGCTTCTCTGCTGTGAATTCTGGGTTGTTGGAAAAAAAAAAAAATCACATTATGCTAGGTCTTATGTGCCAGCCCTGTTGTCATCTTATAACCATGCTAATAGAGAGCGGTTGGCCACCTATGAGAGTGCCTTACAGTTCACAACCATAGTATTTAAAAACAGCTGAAGGTAAGAGGATTGGACTCTCGGGGGGTTTGATTGAATGGTGATCAGTCTCTGAGGAAAAGGGGAAGGAACAGGATTACTGAAAATACTGCAAAAAGAGGGAACAGGGAGGAAGAGGACTTTCTGGGAAATAGCAAAACTCAGGTTGTAGCTTAGGGAAAACTCCATGGTCTCAAGGAACCAAAGAGACTGTCTTGTGTAAGAAGAGTGTGAACTTTATGTAGATGCTGAAGACTGGACCTGCCACAAAGGACATTTGTCATCCTGTCTAGACAATGCCAAGAAGCAGATGAAAGACTATGGTCCTCCTTTATATGAAGATGGACTCCAGAGTGTGTCATATGAATTGACCAAGGTCAACCAGGTAGCCTGTGTCAGTCAGAGACTGAAATGCATCTTCCTCACCTGGTAGTCAGTACCTTGACTGGAAAACCAGTTATGTGTCACTGCACTGTGACACCGTACAGCTTCTCTGCCGAGACTTGGGGTAGTTATGGTACAGGCTGGGGAAGCTTTTGGTTTTTTTTGTTTCCTGCTAGCAGCAACCTGTGTCAGCTATGCCTGTGTATCAGCTTGCTTTGCTCCTGGTCCTTCCAGTCACACACGAGATCTGTGTCTTGCTGTAATATTATTCACTGTAGACCTTGTGTTGGTGTCCACTTGCTGCTTTCCAAGAGCCTGGACATTCTATGTGGGCTTTATTGAAACACACATCGAGGCACTGAGCACAATGGCATGCATAGGGCAGTGAAGCAGCACCAGTGGCCCAGGCTCTGCCTTGGGGTCTTTGATTTGCTATTTTCACTCCTCAGTGGCGTCCTAGGCTGGCCTAAATTCCATGCACACTTCTGTGCCAGGCTCCTATCAACTGATTCTGGGTCTTCAAAGGAGTCGATGTCAGTAGGCACCTGGGTGCTAAGGGGTCTGAATACATCTATGCAGTGTCCTGGGTATTTAGTGTTAGCGGGGTGGGTTTTCCTGCCCTCCCTGTGTATGCCTGACTTTAGGCTCCAATTCCACTCTCTGACATGTAGGATATTGTCTTCCCTCTCTGTTTACACTCTACCCCAGGATCTTATTCATGCTGGGGCAGATTTAGGGGTGAACTATAAGAAAGGGGCAAGCAGCTCTGCTGCTTCCTTGGTGTACTTAGCTGCTTTTGCAGCAATTTGTGTCTCAGGAATACCTGAACCCAAGGTGGTATCTTTGTGTTAGTAGCATAATAATAATTCAAAGCACTGTACATTGATAAGGCACTGTACAAACATCACATAAGAAGATAATGCTCACTTCTCTTAAGAGATGGCAGTCTCAGATTAGATGCAACAAAGAGGGAAATAGGATGTCTGCTCATGTAAAGGATCGTGGGGAGGAGGAAGCAGAGTAGGTTGGTGAGATAATGGGGTAGGGAGAACAGTAAGTAAAAAAACAATAAGATGGGGAATATGGACGTAAGAGTAGGGAAAAAGGTAAGGGAGCAGCAGATATCTCAGCAAAGTGAAGTTGCCTTCTCAATGTGAATTGAAAGTGTGAACTGTGTGAGATAAGTAGAGGAATCCAGGAGGTGAGAGGATGGTGGGGATGAAAAAGGGAATGGATTTGGTATGGTAAGGCAGCACAGACTGGAGACAAATGTGACAGAGGTGGAGAAACCAGCCAGAAGAGGAAAACAAGTGAAGACGACCTGTTACAAACAGGGGAAAAGATGTACTGGGTTTAATGGGTTTAAGAAAGAGAGGACTATATATTTTAGATAAGGGGAACTGGGTGTTGGAAAGACAAGCAGAGATACAGGCTTGAGCAGTATGAGTAAAGTGATGGAAGGGAGACAGATGAGGGTGAGGAGGGGAAAAGGGTCTGACTTGCTCAGAAGTCTGAAAGGGATCTGGAGATGCTGAGTAGTGGAACTGAATGACCTGTGGAGCCCAAAGATGACCTTAAAAACATCTGCAAAGAAGTGGGATGCTAGGAAAGTGCAAATCTTCAAGAATATGTCAGCTGCCAAGACTCTTCCCAGTAGGAGAAGACCTGACCAGAGGCAGCTGTCCCTTATGGGGATTTCTGCTGCTTTTGTTTCACCTTAACTCAGAGGAGGAACAACCAAGAGTCAGTGGAATTTCTCTCACTTGCCACTACTCTCTTTGAAGCACCTTCCTCCTTACCTTCTCCTGTGGCCAGTTCTCCACTTTCTTCCTAGCAGCTGTCAGGCTGTAAGGGGTTTGTGAAATTTTGGTATTGCAAATGTCAACAGACCCCTTTGCCTATTGGAGGTAAAGACTCACCTTGACTTTTTCAGGGAATGGTGGGAGACACTCATTCACACCAGCCGCTCCCTAAAGGTTGCAGAGTAGTGTGCAAACAGTCTACTTGTAGATGCCATGCCTAAAAATGGGTAGGTTGTGGGATTTAACCTACAAGGTCAAGCAGCAGAAAGATCAGATTGCATGGATGTAAGGTTGTATTTGAAACTCAGATATTAACTTCCAAGCCACATTAAAATTCGGCAAATGATACATAGCAGAATTTAGAGCAGTGCCATCAGAAAATGCTGTTTTAATCTCCAGATCTGTCTGTGCAGACAGATCTCATTGACTTTTCTGAGACTATACACACCTATCTGTGAGATACCTTCTCTCCATCAACATGAGAGAAGATCAGGCTCACAGAGCAAAGATAGCCTGTCTGAATGCCTGTCTATTCCACCAAGATCTCACTGCTGCTTTTGATATGGCTTATGAAGGTGGCCACTTTCTTGTTTGCTTAGAAGTGCGGGGAAGATGTGGAAGGGCACGGACTAGAGTGCGCTGGGGCCAACAGAGGCCTGACTTGGTCAACTTCAACAGGCTTTGGATCAGGCCTTTAATGCCTGTTTGCATGTGGGCTGGTATGAGTAGGCTGAGAAGGGATGTGGTCTATGGCAGGATCACTGCAGAGAAAGGATGGTGCTTTACTGGGGGTGGAAAATGGAATTGTCACTGTGGAATGAATGAATTGTACAGTTTCTCTTTTGTAACCCAGAGAATAATTAAGATAGATGGGTAGATGAATTAGCTGTCCTGCAAGGTCAAAAGTGGATTGCCTTATTACTCTATTATTTCACTGTTGTGGAACTATCACCACTAACGCCTTTTTCATGATATTTTGTACATCGCACCAAAAAAAAAAAAAACCCCGAAAAAAGAAAAAAGGGGGGGAGATACAAATTGATCGTTTGCTGGTGAAATCAGTCTTCGTCATCGCCAGCAGTGCTTGGATTAATGGGATTGAAGGCTGCTGGAGGTTCAGCCAGAGAGACGGGCGGAAAAACAAGAGAAATTGGTTCGCACCCCTGGGAATGGAATTGATGTGACTTGCACGGAGCTGCTGCGGCAGTGGTGGCTGCTATGCTGTGATGCTGGTTTTTTTTTTTTTGGTTTTTTTTTTTTTTTAAATGGGAGATGGGAGAACAAAAATAAATCCGTAGCTGGAATACTGGGTCATTACAAACATGGACAGTAATCTTCTAGGGTGTTTGGGAGGTCCAGAAGACTACATTTGCTATGAGCCTTTAGGGAACAATAGAGCACAGTCTTTGTGAAATACAGCTGCTTTCTGGTGTTCTTCTGCTGTTCCTGTGTGGCTTTAAGGATGAGGTTTGGGACAAGCACTGGAAGCTGGACGTTACTGCCATTACTGGCAAATACTCTCCAATCTACATAGCTGGCCATGGAGATCTTCCAAATGGATAAAAGTCATCATGTGGAGGTAATGGAAGTAGAGGAGAGGAGATCAGTGATAGGCATGGTTGTAGAATGGGAGAAGCAGGGACATATCAATTTAGGTCATTGTGTTTTTGACCTGACAATCACAGAAAGAAATATGAGGGAGAGGAAAACCTGTAGTTAGTCTTCTCATCTACAGTGCCAAGAGGTGGCTCAGAAATGCTTGCTTGCTTCTGAGTTTCTTGCTTGGATTCTAGTAGATAAGAGTTTGGAGAGGTCTGAACTTCTGAAGGGAAGACACCTCATTTTGGTCAAGAGAAGCCTCACTTACGCTTGGCACTGTGGTTATAGCTGATCATGTCTTCCCCAAAAACCATGAGCAGCAGCAGAGGGTGTGCAGTGTCAAGGGTCTTCCCTGTCTAGATGCATTCTCTGTTGTGTTCACCTGCCGTTAGCAGGTGATGATGCAGGGTAGATGCAGCACAAAACTCTGAAGTGCTGAAGTTAATGCTCTGCTCTACTGCTCTTAAACAGCAGGATACATAGTGTTTGTCTGAACAGCTTAAAGGCAGAGCTATTAAGAATGGCTTTCCAAATGTGGGGCTGGATCTAAGGAAGATGAAGCCAACACAGGAGTTCTTCCTGTGTACTGGAGACCTGACAGATTGCTTCCTCAGTCAGAAATATTTGCCTTTTATCCTGCTTCCCTTTGGTCAGCACTGATGCTGGCTATGAGAAAAATCAATGGTGAGATTGGAAGAGTGAAACCCAGATTATTTCTGAAACCTTTTGCATGTGGTTGAAGACTCAAGATACCACAGTGCGTAGCTGTGTTCTGTCCATGGGAAGTCAAACTGAGACTGGAGGTGACTGCCCAACTCATGACTGGCTCTGGGGGCATTTCCCGTAAATGAGACTATCCACAACACAACAGTGTGCAGGGCAAATTTTCTCTTTGCTTTACCACCCCTCTTTTCCTGAGCTAAACTCCTGATTGAGAGGTGATAGTGTAAAGTTGGTTATGAACTCTGGGCCATTTATAGAAGTCTTCTGCATTTGGAAAGCTCTCCCCTATTGATAATTAAATTAACTTTTTCCCATCTTATAAATCCAGAATAGCATAAAAGTAGAATGAAGGCCACTAAGGTATAATATAGCTGTGAGCTGCCCATGTTTGTCTCAGACACATTAATTCTGAAGTCTAAAGAAGGCAACTTTGATCTGAAACAACTAGTTGGTGATGTTTGGGCATGGCTTTGGTGAAAAGCATGATGTCCCCACACAAGATGTCTGTGGGACAGCATAAGTTGTCATTCTTCTGTGTAACACCATTAGCCAGCGAGAAGGAAGGCAGAAAATTGTCAAAGGAAACATTTTAAAAAAAATTCAGAAAGTGGGGTGTGCATCCCAAAATTCTCTGAGCATCCTTTACTCTGCTTTCTTCTGTGCTCAATGCACAGATAGAAAAGACTGGAGGGGATCTGGGAAACTCCTTTTCCAGCACTGTGAACAGTGCAGAAGCAAGACCCTGATGCAAAACATTACGGTGTTTGCATCAGGCAACTGGCTCTGAAGATAGTCAGGGTGAGCTGAGCCTGTTTGCTAGCAGGAGGAACAGCTGCCACACAGGGCCACTGATGTTTTCTGCTCTCAGATCGGCACTGAGGATCTTGCCTTCTGCTTTCCTAATGAGAGGTCCTTGCACGTCTGAGGGGGCAGGTCTGTCCCTGAGCCATGCTCTGTGCAGGCCTGAGGGAAACATGCTCTCTGAACTGTGAGCTGCTGTGCTGGGTAAGGAAATACTTTAACCCTTCTGTGCTTTAGCCAAACCTCTTACTGTTGCCAGTCTGATTTGTGTATTGGATTTTCCAGAGCATCTGTTACTCTTGGTTTTGACCTGAACTACCTTTTCTCTTCATGCAATGCACAAGGTCGAGGCAAAGTGCTAAAGGACTTATGAGCTACACCTGTAGCTTGTAGTTGTAACTGTAGTTTGTAGCTAACTGAAAAGCGAAACCAGGGAGGAAGATCTGCTGCACAATGTGAAGCTGGACCCTGACTCAGGGAGCTTGGTCCTTCTGATCAGAAATAAGGAGGCGTGTAAATGCGATGGATGGCTATTTGACCATAGGCTGTATTACATACCATGGTCTGTGGTGTTACGGACTGACATCTGTCAGGAATGAGCAACCAGCAGGAAAGCCTCTGCTCCAGCAGTGCAGATCCATGGGACCGGGCTGTGACCAGGGCAAGCTCCTACCATGAGTTTCTACTTACTGGCAAAGAAATAGGATGTCTCCCTAAGGAACACCCTTTACTCCAGCTATTCGCAGAGTGGGTTGGCCACTTCTGGAGAATTCCTCACTATTGATGTTCCTATCTCTGCTTTGTTTTAGTTGATGAAAGAAGAAAGTTGGTTTGTCTCCCAAATGAGGATATGGCATGTGTTGGCATCATACGGATCTCTGTGAGCCTTTCGGTTGCAATTACGAACACCAGAGGAGGGGTTTTGAGACAGCTTTGTGAGTGCTTCACACACAGTTCCGCACGTGTTGCAAAATAAAGGAGTAATTCCCAGTGCTGGTTTTGTAGCTCTGATGTATGATACCTTCTTTTGCCTCTCACCACTGGCTCTGTGACTGTCATCATCCCAGGTGAATTGTGTTTTGGCTGAAAACTATATTGTTGACCAAAAACTAGTGATGCAGGAAAAATCTAAATGTTTTCTTCTAATGTTTGCTTCTTTTTTCTTGGAAGCAAAATAAGCTCACGTTTTTCCTGTTATTTTGAGTTTTACTTTAAGAGCAATTTAAAGAATTCTAGAAAGAAAACGTAATACCAAATTACCAGGACTGGCTTGGAGTAGAACTGTACATTTTGATTGTTCTGAAACACTTTCTTTTTTCATTTTGTGAAGACAAAACTTAGACTGATTCTTCTTCCCTCTTTTCCCCCCTTTTCCAGCACACTAGTTTTTTGCTAAGTGTGTGGTTTTACAGCTGAATCTTTTGGGAGGAGACAGCAAGTAGCATCAAGGAGTAGATCTGAGTGAATCTAAAGAGGTGTTTCTTTGCCTTCCTGTCCTCCTAGCTGAGAGGAGTTCAGTGTTGGGAATCTGTAGCTTTTAAAATCCTATCTGTGAGGAACAAAGTTTTCCTTTGAAGCTGAGACTTTATTATTTCAGCTGAATGTAATCAGATATGCTTTACCTCTTGTGAAAATCAGTGTATTTACACCACGGTTGATTTTTTTTTTTCTTTAAAGCAAACCCAATTTTAATCTTTTCAAGTGCCCTTCCTCCTACAGTATTCACACAGCTTACTGCATGTCTGAATTTGACCCATTGGTGATGATAGCTATTATTATTATTATTATTATGGTCCTTCTAAATCAATGAGTATTAATTAAGCTAAAGCAGCATGAGTGAAATAAAATGAACAGAAAAGCTATGGAAAATACAGTTCAGAACTCACAGCTGCACCTTTGAAAGCTGAAGTAGGCACTTTATCTGCTAGGTTACAGTCTCTGGTTATCATCTATGGGAAATTAAAGGTATTATTTTTACCACCGGAGGGCTCCCATATTTTTCCATTAATGCAACAGAAACATATTGAAAATGACTAATACTGAGGTGATAAAAACCATGAAGTTCAGACAAAGTATGTCCCCGACTTCACAGCAAGGTCTGTCCGCACAGTACCTCTGAGGGAAATGAGAGTAACTCCTGTATTGCTGGTTTGACAAAAGGGCAGGGCAGGTCCTGTGATGAACAGACTCTTATTTGGTGGTGATAGCAACCAAGCAATATTAAAAATGTGGAGTTTTGTCACTGGATGGAAAGCTCCAGATCCTCAGCTGGGAGTGGGGGGGATGGCAGCCCCACAGGGCTTTGTGAGGGTAATGTGAAGATACCAACTTACATGAGGTGCGGATGTGACCCAGAGCGGGCAACTGGTCCTACACAGATGCACAGTTTAACCTGCGTAAGTCCCATTTGTAGTGAAGTGTATAGGTTGTGTTTGGATGAACGTGTGTGCATTTCATCCTTTGAAAAGAGGCAGTGGGTTTAATGACTCAGTTTACATCATTCCTCTTTTTCCCACTGGCAGCTCACTATAGACATGGCTCATGCTCCGGTGGAAGAACCTGGGTGGACGCTGTGCATGTTCTGAAACAAGTATTTTGCTGACGTGGTTACACAGTCCTGGGAAATAGCCATGTAGATTTGTGTATGTTGTATTGGCTACATACAATAAATACATTAAATCAATGTAACGGGAACATGCAGGGCCACGGACAGCACCAGTGAATACCAATGGGTCCCATTTAATTCTACCAGCAAATATTTTGGCCCTATGAGAGCAGGAGAAGCAGATTTTGCAAATTCAGCTGGGAGAAGGAACTAATTTCTTAACATACTAGGAAGGTGTAAGAGAATTCATCCGTGATAAACCATGGCTGTGTTACTCTGGAAGTGGAGTGTCAGAGAGCCAGCACAGAGATCAAGCTAGGATCTGCTGAGCAGCGTACAAAGTGCACCGCACTATCTAAAGGCATTATTATCATATGAAGAATGGTTTCACTGGTATGAGGTGGGGCACTGGGGTACCTAGGCCCTTTCTCCAACACATAGCTCTGTCCATGCCGTTCGGGAGTTGTGTTGTCACAGGAGGACACCGCAGGGACATGCCCTAAGCCAGTGTCAGGGACAAACCCCAGGCCATGCTTCCTGCTGAGCAGCAGTGCCACTGCTCCTTGACCACAAAGCCCGCACGACCATTAACCCTGTGCCTCTCCGTATTTCTGGGGATCCCAAAATTCTTGCTGTTGCCTTCCAGAAGACAGCCACACAGATATGCTTAGATTGATTCTGAAATCTGGACTCAAAGCACGGAATTCATTTGCTTAAAACATTTTTATTTTTTTTTCTTTCTGAAGAAAAGATAGCCATGGAATAACCTGAAAAACATTTGCATTTGCTTGCATTTTCTCAGGAAAAAAAGTTCTGAACAAATGTAAATATTGTACTTTCTCTTATTTTTTAATACAATGTCTGTATTCCTTAATGGAAAGTACTGCTTCACAGAGAATGATGATTTTAATGCTTAACATTAAAACAAACAAACAAACAAACAAACCCAAACCCTCAAAACCTGAAGAAGAATAAAATATTCAATTTTTAATAAAGAGAAATGTTTCTACTTATTCAAATATAGACATACACATTACAGCCTTTTGGTTAGGCCATTTTGGAGATATTTTAGAACACTAAGGAAGGCAAATTGCAGTAAATTACTGTCCTCCCCCTTTGCTTCTCAGTTTTTTTTTGGCAGCGAGTATTGAAGCAAATATTACTGATGTGCATGTTTCAACTCCTGGTGTGTGATTTAGTTTCTTTAATTTGAATATGATTATCAGAAAAATTAAGCCTGCAATTAGCACCATGACATCATCTGATCCATCTCCCTGCCGTAGGGCAAGACCCGTTCTACCTTGGATGGATATTTTCTAACTTTCTAACTAATTTTCTATTCTTAAAAGCTTTCAGTGATGGAGACATCATGACTGCCCTACACCAATCTGCTCCAGTGCTTCACTAGGCTCTAGCACTATTTCACAGCACTAAAACTTTGTCCTCATGCCTGATCAGAATCTTGCTGCAGTTTAAGCCTTGTTCTCTTCTCCATGTTGAAATGGAGGAGAGCCTATTTCTTTCCTTCTTGTCCAGTTTTTTACCTTCTATGAAGATGTTTCTCCTAAGTCTTCTCATCTCTAGATTGAACACCTACAGTTCTTTGCAGCTTTTCAGGTCATGTGTTCCAGATCTTGCACCAATCTTACTTCTCTTCACACATAGCTCTTATTTGCCAACATCTCTCTTGAAAGCTGGCTTTAAGACCTTAATGTAATATTCTAGCTGAGGCCTCACTACCACAGAGAGCTCTGATGTCCCTGATCATCTGTGCTCCTCTTTAAACTGTCCATGAGAGTGTTTGGTTTTTTTTTTTCCAGGATGAACTTACACTGGTAACTCCTGTTCAACTTGAGCTTTTTCTGCAGAATTTCTGCCTCACCTACTGTTCCTGATCCCATATTTCTGCCATCGATTATTCTGCTAAAGTCAGGCAACTTGTTTGTATCTGCAGTCATTTACATCCAAGGAAATGTTAAATAACTCCTTTGCACAGGAATTGAAGACAACTCCTCTGCTGTCCAGTTGGAATTTAATAGGGAGGAACTGTTCCTGCAGGCACTTTGGTAATGCCACCCTGGTAAATACACCCATGCCATTTCTGTCAACACTGGATGGTCTTTGCAAATCTTCTATTCAAAAATCAGCCTAATATGAGCCTGCTAGCTAATAAAACCATAGAAGGTTACAGAACAAGGTGGCTTGTCTGTGGGCCAGGTAGCATGATTAACAGTGGGCATTTAATTGATTCTGGTGTCTTCAATGATCAGCATCAGAATGGATTATTGCCTCCCAGCCCAGATTTACTGTTGACGACGTACCATGTCATACCACTAAACTGTCATGAAAGTGATTTCTGGCCAGCACAATATCATGCAACTGCATTGCAATGACATTTTGTCACAAAAAAAAAAAAAAAAAAAAAAAAAAAGGCATGCTTTAGCTCACCAGCCCCATAGCTGCAATGTGTCCTGAAATGTGGCCTTTCCAATGAGGCAGCCCTGAAACTACTGCAGGAGGTCATTGTACCTATGCCCCAATTGTGGGGAAACTAATCGACTTTTTTCAGTTTTCATCTTAGTAAAGAATGGGAATGTTGTGAAACAGCCACAACCTCTCGTGAAAAAAAAAAAAAAAGAAAGAAGTCCCTTATGCTTTGCTAGAAGTTTGATTTTTCCTGGGTTTTGAGATTTTCGTTAAATGAAGAAAAACTTTACAAAAGTATTTTCTTCCTCTCTCTCTCATTCCTCTCCTTTCTCAGGAAAATGCAATTTCGGGTCAATCCAAGCCTTTACATTTAACCAGAAAAGGACATCTTTTGTTTTAGCCATGTTCAGCCTTTTTCTAATGTTGGTCCCTTTTTACACAAAGGCAATAGTTCTGACTCTTAGCCAAGAAGCAATGTTTGGAGGACATTGAACTTGAATCCTTCAGCATTTTCAGAGGTGTCCTACCTGTGTTTTCCAGCTGAAATGGTCTGTCAAATTGATTGCAGGGCTTATAGAATTTTTCTCCTTATTCTGAAATATCACCTAGCAGGAGTGTGGGATAAAATACCTCCCTTGAATCCAGCAGGAAAGAAATCAAGGAGCTTTACAGCCCCTTGGCTCTCTAGTTCACTCTTTGGAGTAACTTGTTGTGGCTCACTGTCCACCAGGTTTTATCACACAGGACTTGGTCTTGTTGACTCTTGTAGAGTGTGTGTGGGATGGGGGAATATGACGGTCCTGTGCTGAGCAGTATTCACTTCTGCTCCTTGGCTTCCCAAATTCCCATGGCCAGTTTGCTGCCAGGGAAGTCTGTTTGGATGGGGCTTGCAGGCATTGACTGGCAGTGACTGACAGCTGAAATGACAGGTTTACTTCAATGCAAATCCAATTTCTCCTTCTTTATTAGTGCTTCTTGAGTACTATTTTGCAACGGTGAAGCTGCTGTGATTTACTGAGTGAATTTACACTTCAGTGATGTGGCAAGAGCTACAGTAATGAGTGAAAGCCAACTTAGATGAACAGCAGTGCCACTACTGCTTACCGCTGTGGGGCCCTCCCACCTGGCTGAAATTGTTGTAAGGGCCATACGCTGTTTACGTGGTATGTGTGAACGGCTCTGGGCTTCAACCTTGTGTCTCAGGGATTGTCACCTCTCAGTGGGCATCTGTAATAGTGACATACCACTGGTAGCTTTGTGTGCCCTGTTTGACCACCTTGGCTGAAATCTTGGGACTCCCATCTTTCCACTGTGCAGCGTTGCTGAGCTGGGATCATCCCAAACTGCCAGAGGAAAAGAAATAGCAAAGTGAGCTTTTTCTTCTTTCTTTCCCTTTTTCCCACTGCTATGGTCGGACAGCCAAGCTGACCTCCTTGGGTTTTTGACCACATTTTCCCAGTGGTTATAAAAACTGAAATAAATTTTGAGTAAAATATTTGGTTTCTGAAGACTTTTCTTCAAATATGTTGCTTTCTTAAGAGACTTGCTAAAACTTTGTTTTGACCAATGCATTTTCAAAACATGGATCTACTGGTTCCTGTTTTTATTAGCCAAAAAATGGCCTTTACAGTCTGGAACTGATCTCTGAAATATGTTTTTACAAAATGTGTTTTTAAATCAGTTATTTTTCTGTTGAGGGAAAAAAAAACCTTAGGGCCATTGTCTGTCTGTGGGGTTGGCTGAACCTCTGAGCTGAGTGCTGCGCACAACAGCAGTTTGCAGCAAAAAGGGGGTGTGCAGTAAGTATTTCCCCTTAGCCTCCATGAACTGTGTGAAGCAGGTGACTGGGAGGACTGGACTGGCAGGAATACTTTTTGTGAAGCTTTTCACTTGAAACACAGTGTAGTTTCATTGAAATCAAAGTGGCTGGTGGAAGCATAGGGGAGATCTCCAACAATATTATCAGAATTTCCTGAGTGGAAGTTAAGCTGCCTGCTCTAAACTAGAGGAGAGAAAGTGACCTAGTGTGGTTAATAAATTTGTGCTCTGGTACTCCTCTGCACACGCCTGCATGATGCTGCAAAACTCCCTTTGTTAAAGAAACATGGTTTTCTTGAGTGATTTGTGTGTAGTAGGTGGGTTGTCAGCAGCCACCCCACACATGTAAAAAAAACTTGCATATGAATGTAGCTTTTTGCCTCAGGTGTAGGATTCTTGCAAGGCTTATGCTTCCATTTGAGGAACAGTTATATGCCTTGTTTGGTTTGAACATCCTCAGTCTGCTCTTGCAGGCAGATGGCCGATTCATGAGCTGACAACTTTTTGTTGTCACTGTATTTGAGTAGCACAACATAGAAGTTAATAATTTCAGGGAAGTCCAGAGTTGTGACTCTGGCCTTGACTAAATATGCATTGTGGTGCTAACCCTAGAGGTACCAGCAAAGACAAATCTCCATGAATCTGCAGGTTTCCAGCCCTTAAATCTCCTTTCAAGATTTGAATTTTGTCTTACTGGCCATTCACTTCCTCCTCAGTCCTCACAATGTCCTAATTTATCTCACCTAAATTTACTCTCCCCTTTTTCATGCCAGGTTAGCATTGGCTTCTGTTTAGAGAATTTCCTTTTAGATTGGCCCATCCTGTCTTTTCTTCAATACAGGTTCTTGTTTTCATGTCCAATTATATCAACATCAAGGTGTCCTCATATATTTTTCTCACAGACACTGGAACTCACTCCTGTGGGTTAAGGTAAAGCAAGGCAGGACCTCCCCTGAGAGCTTCACCATCCAAGCAAGTTCCATGGCTAGAGTGGCAAGAGGTAGAGCCCAGCTCCCCTGTCATCTGGACCAGTGCCTTCTCAGTACCTCATCTTTTGGGAAGCTTTGTTTTGCTCCCCAGTCTTCCTTAAGATATGATCAACCCGTCTCCATCTCCCCAAGGCCTCCTCAAGCCCTTTGTTTTTTATTCCAGGACACTTGCACTGCATTTTCCTGCTCTTTATTCCTTTATTACCTCTTGCTGCAAAGTCCTTGTCTCACCTAGTTGTGTTATGGCTTGGATCCATCTGTATTCTTTCTCTGGGAACATTCCAGCATGCTGCTCTCCTTCCTTTCTTGGTCTGAGGCTTAATCTCTTTCGTAACTTCTCGTGAGCTTTATGCAGCAGACATGAGTGAGGTCTCAGCCTTTCCCTGTCCTCACCTTTCCTAAGGTTGCATTTTGGGCTCCCCACCAGGCTGGTATATCTACTGCATGTGGCTGGTACATTCTTTTGACTTTAGTGTCTTAGGCAAAGTTGTATGGACCATTAATGTGGTTACTTTAGCCTAGCATTTTTGTCTAGCTGCTTTCTTTCCTGTTGCTATTTCATCATCTTTACCCTACCAGTCTGAAGGAAAAGGGGGCAGGACGTTGTCCAGGAAGGTGACTGAGAAGTAGTGGTGTTTGGCCTCTGGGGGCTCCGCTGGTGAAGGCTGCTTGACCACGTCTCTCCACAAACACGTGTGCCAAGCAGTGTTGGCAGGTCCTCTTGTTTGGTTTCATTTGTTTGCCTTTTGTGGTTTTTTTTGTGAAAAGCCAGCAGTAGCAGCAGCAGCAGCTGTACGGCAATGGCACAGCCGCTCTATTCCTGGCCAAGAACCCTGTGAAATTAATCCACATCTCGCTGAAATCCTACCCTCCTTTCGGGTCACTGCCTCGTTCCGGCACCGCGGAAGGCAGGGATCCCGCGATGATTTATTACCAGCCCCAACGCACATATTATTATGAAATGAGTTTATTACACTCTAAATCTCCTGTTAATGTGCTACTGTTTTAATCCCTTTATCCAATTTTCAGTCTCTCAGGCTTGGCTGCTGTTCACTTGCACAAAACTCTCCATTCTGAAGGTTTTATTGTACGATATCCATATCCATTTATCCTGCTTTAAGGCTGCAGCACTGAGGCTCTGGTGAGGAGGGGGAGCATGAGAAAGGGATGGGAGAGGCAGGAGGGGATGGACCAGGGGCTGCATAGAGAGAGAGGAAGAGTGGTCTTGCTTAGCCTGTACGGGTATAAAAAGGAGTTGAAGTGGGTAGAGAAAGGCAGTGGGAGGAAAGAGGAGCAGAGCTGATTTTAAGGGGAGCAGCAAGGATAACTACTGAATCAAGGAATGATGGAGCAAAGTGAAGGCACTTTGGTAGATCATATAAAGAGTGAGTAGGAGAGGAAGGGGGCCTTAGTCTCTGCTTTGAGACCGCTGTGAATCAAACAGCTCTAGAAGTGCAGAAAAGAGAGGACAGAAACACAGCAAAGACAGAAAATGAAGGGAAAGGGCAAAAGGAAGAGTGTGTGGAGGGATGGGAGAGGAGGAGCATGACGCTAAGTGGGAGGGTGTGAAGGAAGAGACCTGGAGAAAAAGGGCTGTTTGAGAGCCAGGGTGGAAAGAGCATGCTCTGGGATGCACAGCAAAAAGGTTTGGGCAATGGACCAGTGAGAGGAATCATATTCCTGATTTCCTCCTCAGTGGTCAGCGACCAGCCCTAGCATGGACAGAGGGAAATGCCTCACAGGAGTTTCTGTGGGTCAGATCAGTGTTGCCACGGAGAGGTGCCCCACAAGGATCAAGGATCAACATTTCCCCCCCTGTCTATGTAATCAGCCTTCTTTCTCTCCTGCATGGACCCTCCAGGCTGGTGACCGTCCCAGCCAGCCGTTTGGAGACGACCTGCTGAAGGGAAGAGGCAACTCTTGGCACTTCAGATCATTGGCTGGAGGGAGGTTGCTCTGCAGTGTTGTGGCAGGTGATGAGTGTTGGGTGCTTGACTCAGCCCTCAAACCAGGTAGGGATATGGCTGCAGTAGACTTCAGGCAATAAAATGGATCCCAGAAGAGGACCCTAGAGACAGCCCTCCACTCCACTGTGACAAGTGCTGCAGTAGGTGCTACTTTCATTTACTCCAGCTAAGGATCCGATCTAGATCTAGTGAAAACCAGGAGACAGGCCTATGCTTATCCAGCCCTGCTGTTGGCTCCAGCTATGTGTGCGCCAGAATAAAGAAGTTGCCCGAGCCATAAATCAGCATTGCATCACCCAGCTGGTGGTGGGAAGCTTCAGAGGTGGCAGCGTGTTGTTGCCTGCAGAAATGAAGCAGGATGGTTGGGTCCCATGTCTGGCTCTGCTGTTTGTTTGCTGTAGTGCCCAGGTACCATCAACACCTCCGTGTGTCCAGCTACAGGATGAGCACAGTGACCCTACCCCAACTGATCCTTTTCCACATAGAAAGAAATAGGTTGCTGCATGTGGGCTGGTACTTTGTGGCTTGCAGGAATCTGTGGGGAGAATGTGATGGTGTGAGATTTTTTTTTTTGTACCTAACTCCCTAGGTTGCATTAAAAATCACAGCCACAGAGCATAGTGATAAGCGTCTGCACTAGAATGTTCTTCTGTTTTATGCCCTCTTGTACAGATCTATAAAATACTGTGCACTGTCCAGTAGATACTTATGCGAAAATCTGTGTTACGTTTTGCACAGAATACATAGCAGAGTGCAAAGTCATTAAGCTTGTTTCTGATGAAGTGCAAATCTTTATGGCTTTCCCCCCAACAGTCTTTATTGTACTTATAAAACAAAATAAGAATAAAATGTATGCACAAAGTTTGAAAATCAAGACATAGGAGAAGGGAATGCAGCTAAATAAAACTCCCCAAAACTTCTTTGGGAGTAGTGGAAAAATCCCCAAACTTCAAGCCAGAAGAGAAAAGCAAAGAGATTTGCTTAAAATAGCACAAGCTCTTGTGATGGAACTGCTGAGTAGCTAATGTCCTTGGCTTTTTTAGCTAGCCAGTTATTTAAAATAGCTCCTGCCCATAGTGTTGCTTTATGGTGTTCTTCTCCTTCCTTCCACCTATTCTCTTTCATTTTCTTCACAGAGATATTTTATCTGATCTAGCCACTGAGAGTAGGAGACAGAGATTAAATGAGATGGTTAGGAGGCTAATGTTTTCAGTTCATGGGAGGGACTCAGAAGCTGAAGAGGCTTCTTGTAGTTCAGCCCATACTGGAGAGCTGGACTTGCTGCACCTCTGGTGTGCGCAGAGGAGGACTGGGGTGAGGGAGGAGAGGGAAAATGCGGGAGGGAGTTGGAGGAGCGGGGCAGCTCCTTCGCTGGGGGAAGAGCAAAGTAAAAGTTAGAGCAGAAGGTCTCACAGGGTCTGCCAGTCTGGGGTGGGTTCTGGTCTCAGCCCTGCTCCCGGTTTCACCACCCTGGGCAAGTCAAAGATGTGTTCTGTGCCTCAGTTTCCCTTCGGTACAAGGTGATAGTGATTTGATGCAGGGTATGTGGTGTATCACGCTGAAATGCTTGAAGAGGAGGAGGTCTCTTGACATCTAATATTCATTTGGATCTTGTAGCCAGTGTAGGCTTTAGGTCTTTAGTGGGCAGAAAAGCCTTTCTCTGGCCTTGGTGAGGATTTCTGCTGGGTCCTGCCCTGTGTTTCATGGGGGATTGGTGGGCTGGGGCAGGCAAAGAATTAGAGAAAGCCACCAGCAGGAAACCAGTGCCTTGGTGTTAATCCAGCCCAGCTGAAGGCAGTGAGCACACTCAGGGATCCTGCCAGGTCAGGGTTTCACCAGGCTCTTGACTCTCCTCTCATTGCGACACCCAGCTGGCTTCACGGGGGCCCTTTCCGAGACAGATAGCCCTTCCTCACTAGCCTTCCCTGCCCTCCTCTTCCTCACCCTCTCCTTCTCGCCCCTCCACCCCTCGCCCTGCCTGGCTGCCCCGCTCCTCTGACTCCCTCCTGCATTTTCCCTCTCCTCCCTCACCCCAGTCCTCCTTTTCCCCCTCTCCCTGTGACTCCAGCTCCTGCTTTCTTTTTGTCTGACACGCTCCCCCTCTCTTGCTACCCTCCCACATCCTTATAGCCTCCCCCCTCGCACTCCCGCGCTCTCCCTCTCATGTCGAGGACTTGCCTCTACTCTCTGACACAGAAGCCTGTATCACTTCCAAGGCTCCTGCTGTCAGCTGGGGAATAGATAAAGATAAATGATATTATGTTAAATTCCACTTAATGACAAATTTTTAATTTTCTGAACATGGTCATTTTCTGGCTAGTGAATCAAGTGTAGGGAGCTAATTACATGAAGATCTGAACAAAAATAACTCCTAATTTTCAAGGATAATGGAAGAGAAATGTTGGAGATTAATGGCACTATTTATCTTTTTTAAATTTCTATCTTTCTCTGTGATAGCACTGCTCCCCAAGGAAAATATTCATAAAATGAAATTGAAGTCGTAACTTAATAGGTTATTAAAATTTTTGAGTGCATATCACTTTCCTTCCGCCGCACTGTAAATTTAAATTGAAGTTTGCGGCTCCTCGAGTCACCAGTGGAGTTTTTTTTATGATGGCACAATAGAGGGAAACATGCATCTTTGTCAGGAGGTATTTGCTATTCTAATTTTATGGCAGGCCGGATTATCAGAAAGGAATGTCAGAGCACGGGGAAGCTGACAACACTACAGCCTTCAGCCATGTGTTTCCATTAACGCCCAAAGCCGTCCAGGGGTTTCTCTGGACTGTTATTTTCCATTTCAGTCTTTTATCTTGATTTAAAGTGAGGGCGCCGAAAATTCAGCTCCTGTCATTTTTCTCACTCTCTCTCTTTTTCTCACTTTCTCCCTTCCCACTCCTTTTTTCTTTTTTTCTGCCTCTGCTCACTGCCTCTCTTCCATCTTTTTTTTTTTTTTTTTTTTTTTAATCCTGCCCCCAGTCTCTGGTGGGAGATCCTCTCTCTGTGTCCCCGTCCCTCCCCAACATGTCTGTGGTCCTTTGGGTGTAAAGCTCCCGGGAGCAATGTCTGGGGATGGGAGCAGGAGGGTATTTTTCCTCAGTTCTCTAGGAAAGGGGCGGCCTTAAGACTCCATCTAGAAGCGTGGCACACAGAGCTTCCTAGGCAGCATATTGGGCCATGGTTTTAGTCAAGTATAAATCTGATGCCCATCCCGGCTGTGTCAGATGCCAAAGCCAGGGATAAGGCACTTTGTGGCTGTCAGACCCTGCTACATCAGCAGGAGGCAGCTGGAGCAATGGGCATGGATAGCACATGAGGGAATGCTCAGTTCTCCTCCTCTTCCACCAGCTTGCTGGGTAGCATCAGCCACCTCACTTCACTTGCCTTTCCCTGCCTTCCTGGTTTGCACCACAGGGCACAGTCTCTTACTTTGTGCCTGCACTAGTAACAGAGCTGCTGGAGTTTCCCAGCCACTACCCAATGCCACGGCAAGTCGAGGAACTCCTCCTTAGTGGGGTTCCACTACCCCAAGGATGGGGCTGCTCAAATCTGGGCAGCTCTGTTGGCCCACGTTGCCTCCTTGAAGGTCTCCCTCACCAGTGTGCGGCAGGTTTGACCCTTTCCTCTTTGGCCCTATCCTTTTTCTTTTTCCAGCAAGAACACATTTGCCTCTGAGGCTCTGAAGGTTTTAAACCAAGGACGGCAGAAAGCCAAGGCTCCTCTTAAATGGAAGTTCAGCTCTCCCTGAATCGCCAGCCCAGTACAGCTCCTCTTGGCTGAAGCAGATGAGCCTGGTCTTGGACTGCAGGAATCCACTTTGGGCTTCTTCTGAATGGGAAGGGGACAAGGTATTTCCACTGTCCCTGGTCTCTGCCCACATGGGACCTTTTGTGCTCTTTGTGCAGGGAGAAGGTTTAGGTTGTTTTTTTGGTGGGAGGTTTTGTTCAGTGTGTCTAGAGCAAAAGCCAGTAAATTACAAAACAAAACCCCATTGGCTTTGGTGTAATGTTGTTCTTATTTTTATTGCCTTCTGGGGTTGTTGAATCTGTTAAGTTTTCTTCCACCAAAGGACAGCTAAACCTCTGCCTTTCAACACCTCCCACTCCAAATTCATATCCCCTAAAATGTCAGGACTCCACATGCTGAAGTTTGAAGAGAAGCAGCAAGTAACAAAAGTCCCAGAATAAAGCTGTGAAAGTGGGCATCTGCAGCAAGCACTCCAGTTTTTGCTAAGGTCTAAAGGGACTGTGACAGCAGTGTCCTCTTTCCAAGCCTCACTCAGATCTCAGGGCTGTCTGAGATGTGTGCCTGGGAGCCGGGGCATTGTGATGCCCAGTGTGGTGCCCAGTGTGGCAGTGCTGCCAAGGAATGAAAGATGCCAGCACCTCTGGAGATGGCTGCCTGTGTGAACTGCAGGGCACACAGCAACTCTATTTTTTTTCATTGAGATCTGGTCAAGCAGCCATAGCGTCCTCAAGCTGCTACCCTGAAGAGAACTGGACATGTACCAGGCCATCCTGGAAAATGTACCCTGGTGGCATGATCCCAGTGGAACCAGTGTCCGTTGGACAGAGATCGCCATCGTCCGTGGTGCTCAACCTGCATGGGAACATATGTTGATTCCCCCATCCCATCCCTTCCACTCCATCCATGGACAACTATGCTCACCCAGCCCATGTGTTCTTTACCAGATCAAATGTCCACATCTCTCCTCCATCCAGTCTGACGTGACACATTTGATGGGAGTGAGAAAGTATCAGTTCCTGCTGGCCTCACTGCTCTTGGCCAGAAAATAGGTAAGTTTTTTGGAAGGCCCCAGAGACAAAGAGCAAGGGATGCTCTGGAGTCTTGCCAAGAGGCAGAAAGCTGGAGGCCTGGCACAGCTGGCAGCAGAGGACATACTTCCTCTCTGCCCTGTGGAACTGGCCACGTCCTGACCCTGCTCCGCACTCCATGGTATGCTCTGTTAATTCAAGGCAAGGGAAGAAGCTCTAGGGTTCAGATATTTTCTTGGCAGCTCATCTCTGCACCCAGGAGAGCTCTTGTCTCCTGGCTGCACCAGGACTGTGCCAGCCCTGCTTTGCTGTGCGCCTGCAGGCAGGAGAGGCTGGACCATCCGTGCTTCCCTGCACTGCTGCATCCTGCTCTCCCTGATCAGCACCAGAGACTAGGTTTTCAGGAAGAGCATTCCCATAGATCCTGACTTCTTCCAGAAAGAGGGAATAGGGGAGGTTTTAGCAGGTCCTGTGCTTGCCATGTGACTCAGCGTGCTGGGTATGTGCCTTCTACCAGAGGTCTCAAGTTTGCCTTAAGGGTGAGTGGTGATTTGCAGTGTGGAGATGGGATATTGTGCAGATCCTTCTGGACTGAGTGTCTGTTTTGTGATGCTTGTGAACGGTTTGCATTCAATGAGTTTCCTCTCCTCTGTTCCCTTGTTCCGAAGCTGGTGGCAGGTGTCACCATGTACCAAGGAAGATGGGCAGCCTGGTGCGTAAGGGACCCTGCTTCACCTGTCTCCGGTTCTCAGGCACATCTCTGAGAGGTTTTGTAAATGGCTGCCAGGCTTCTCCCCTGCCTCAGTTTCCTTGCCCGTGTGATGAGGATAAAGGATGCTTTCCAGAGGCACCTGAGGCTTTTACCTCTTGATCTCTGTGTGACATTTGGAGTCCTGTGGACCATGATTGAGACATGCTAAACCAAAGCTAGACCTTCAGAGTAATAGTGTGTCCTCTTTTCCCTCGCCCCCACCTCCTTCGCTGATGTAAGCAGCTTTGGAAAACATGGGTCCTTAAGGGATGAAGAAAGAAATAAATGCTTTTACATTTCTTTGGCTTCTCTTATTTTCCTTGCCCATAAGGATTCTGATTAATTCTGAACCAATGAAACACGACTGCTATCTGTATGACTGATGTATTTGTGCAATTCTGTCTGTGGTCGCAGACCCCAGAAGACACATCCAAGGAGGAAGGGTGTAGGTGGGAGGGAAGCTATTTATCCCTGATAGAAACTTTTGTGTTGGTGTTGATGACAGCTCTTTGCCAACATGCAACCTTCTGGGGAACGGCGTGGTGGCAGGATGGAAGTGGAACATGTAAGAGAGAGTCATTTTGGTCCCTGGGAAAGCACCAGTGGATCGGATGCTGGGCATGGGAAGATGCTGGTGGGACAGGGTCTGTGCGGCTAGGAGGTCCCTGGTGGTGTAAATCAATATGGCTCCATTGTGTCTGCAGCGTAAATCAGCAATGCGCCCTTTGTCATCACTGGCCCAGCCAGTCTTGCCTAGGCAGGCACCAGTGGCTTTCTCAGCTGCCTTCTTACAGCTTTTCCTCTCACTGCCTTCCTCCTCTCACCTCTTGTACTTGATTTGATCTTATTAAATTGATACATAGATGTGAGCTGGCTGGGTCATAGTAAAAGCAGCCCCCGACCCTGGGAGGGAGAGGAGCATCGTACCTCCCTTTGCCAGACAACAAGGCCAGTCAGCCCTCGGTAATTGAGCTTTAATAGACTCTGAGAGGGGTGTAGCTCTCCAGGGAGCAGCCTCAGCTGGCAGCCCAGGGGGGACGACGCCTACAGAAAAAGGCTTTCGTGACAGCAGGGAATGGTCCTTGCTCCGTGCCGACAGACGAGGCAGAAGAATTATCAACAGGAAACACTGGATGCTCAGCCAGTGCTCCTGCATGAGTGAGTGAGCTGGAAAACCTGCACGTGAAAGTCTCTGAGTAAAGACATACACTGGCATTATTCAGTGCTTGATTTCTGGGGCCCTGTCCCTCTGTGCACTTTCCATGTGCTCTGATCGCTTATGCCTGTTTTCCTGTCTTCTGGGACATTCTCACCCTAGGATATTGTTTTTCTGTCCACTATAAAGATGTTCCTTAAGGTCCTCCCATCTCAGTGAGAAAGTAAATTCTCCCTGAAGGCTGAACTTCATGCCATGAGACCGTTTCCCTGATAGGCAGGTAAGAGATGCTCCAGCTGGAGATGTGGAGGAGGCTCAGAAAATGGACAAGCCAGACTCCAGCACTCCTGACCCTCCCAGTTAAACTCACCATTTGACTAAGAGAAGAGCACACACAATCTTTCTCTTGTCTTTGCAAGAAGATGTTTTAAATAGCCTGCGATGTTTTAAATTAACTAAAGCCCCAAACAAGATGCACCTGGCAGATGCTCTTGTTTCCTGGTGGAGCTGAAGCAAAGCGCTAAAGCTGAGCTGAGCCTGGAAACCAGCAACCCTGCCTCTGGGTACTTTGCCTCCAGCACAGGGCGACACCGTCCCGTGAATATTGTCCCTTCTCTTTGCAGGCTCTTTCATTAGAAGGATAAAGTTTCTTCATCCAAGTGTCAGTAAGAGCCAGAGAAGTGATACAGATTTACCTCTCCACTAAGACTGGCTGTCTCTCAAGTTTATGAATTCTTCTCAGATGAATTAGCAGGTGATTTCCAGATGTGACTCTTGCTCATTAGACATGGCTGTTATCAGATTTCACGTGATGTTCCATGCACCAAGAGCAGCTTCTGTGGGGTTTTATGAATTAGTACGTGTTATACATGTCCTGTGAACAGCACCACGTGCATAATCACATGTACCACTGTGCTTTCACGCCACTGCCATGTGAGTTCACCTTGATTTGCAGGAGTGCTTCATGCTGCCTTCACATATATTCTGCAGAAGTGTTTTTGTTGGCTCAGAGGTCACTCTCACTTTCTAGCTCATCTGGTTTGTGTCTTTCACCTGAGTGAATTCCACAACCATCAGGAGCAAGCCAGGGTTCAGCTTGGAAAAGGGGAAGATGTGTGAGTATTTGAACAGCAATGCAATGAAAGTGTATGTGGGGGTTATTTAGGCTGGATCATACGGGCAATGGATGAAATAAATACATAAATTAAGAATACATAGCACATACTATCTGCAGTCTTTAAAACATCTCATATTGATGGAAATTGGATCTAGGCAGGAAATAATTTTTTTTTTTCTATGAGAATTTGTAAACTGCAGTTACTTCTGCTTCAAAAACAGATAAGAAGTAAAAACATGTAATGCTTTCACAAAGGAATAATTTGATTCTCATCCTGACCCCGTCTCCCTCTCCCTATACCGTAGCCCCAAAATTTTGTATTGGATCAAATGAAATATTTTGTTCCCAGTGCAACTTTTTACCATTTGAAAGTCCCTTTTAAGCCTAAATGGTCTAGAACTTAAAAATGAAAAGCAATTAAGTAATTTTCAATCATAAAGCAAATGTTTTTGTTTAGAAAATGTCAGAGCTGGATGTTGCCATGGTTCCACAACTTTTTTTTGTGTTTGTTTTTTTCCTCCTCTCTGAAATTGCTTCAGGGAGAGACAGTTGTTAGAAATTGACCCCTCCCTTTGGTTTTAATGAATCACTGCTTTGGGAAGTAAGAGGTTTTTATGGAAAATTTGCACATGGCTCTAGAGGAAAAAAAATAATGTTTCTTAATATTACCAGTTCTGGAGAATTTTTTTTTCCCCCCACACCATCCCAACATCATGTGGCCATATGAACTATGAGTTTTAAGCTCAGGAAAAGAAATAAACCTCTTTCTAAATCCTGTAGAAAAGCACGGACACCAGAGTCCCATAGACCAGGTTCTCTGATGGCCTGTGAGTCCTCCTGTACGTGGCCCTATCCTTCTGGAAGGTGGCATGATTTTTTAAACCTATCTCATGATTTCAGAATGGGGAGATGGTCTGATTCATCATTTTTAAGTGCTTAGTTTTAACAATACTGCATTATTCCCAGATAGCAGATGGGGAAATGGAGAAATGTGGTGAATTGCCGGCAGCAGAGCCAGAAATAGAACCCAGATGTCCTGGTCTTGTGTTGAAGCTCCCTGGTCTCTCCAGGAGGGCAATGAGCAGGCTGCAGTGCAGGGGGATCTTCCTGCAAAGCTCTGATGGGCAGAGTGAATCCCCCCCAGCTCACCGGCGGGTTGTGAAATGCTGGAATTCTGTCTGTCCATTGTCTGTCTGTTGGCACAGCCCCGTACCGGTGCAGGGGGGAGGCAGAGCGGTCCGGTGGGTCCCTGCCAGCTTTGTTGTCTGTGTTCCCATGCTGTGATGTGTCGCTCTGCCGTTTCATCGCACGGCACGGGCAGGTCAGCTCACGTGGGCCTTTTCCACCTCGCTGCGTGTACCGCACAGGTCAGCTCGCCTGTGGTTTAGCGTGGCTGTGGGAAGCTGCCGGCTCCTGTGTTTAGCTGCCTTCAGGCCTAGCTAAGCCGAGGCAGTGTCTGGCTCCCCAGCCACAATCTCTCGTTAGAAAGAAATTAAAAGCCACTCAATTTTGGCTAATATCCCTCTGTAGGCCTTTAACTCCACCTGTGACTAACCCATTCATAATAGCTCTGTTTTAGTGGCTTGGGTTGATGTATCCTCGATTAATTTGGGAGGAGAGCGGCAGGGCCATATCTCTTTGTCTCCCCCTCCCTTGCTCCCTGTCCTGCAGTCTGTCTTCTCCCACTATTTCATCTCTGCTATCATTTCTCCATTCATTCACTCTCTTCTCCTCCACAGCTGCCTTTTTTCCTCCCCCTCCCCCCCCCCCACTTTTTGGCATTTTCTTCCCCAACTCCTGTTTGCCTGCCTTTCCCCTTTGTTCTTCTCATACACTTTAACCTTCCTCCTCTGGCTCTTTCCTCCCCCTCTTTTTTTTTGGTTGGCATCGCTTCCTTTTCCTTTTTCTGCTTTCCCTTCCCTTCTTGTCCCTTTTCTTCCTCGTTTGGACCCCTTTTTCTGATCCTCTTCCCCCACATCTCTCCTCTCCCCCAGCTCTCCCCTTGCTGCCTCTTCCTCCTTCCCCCGGTTTCAGATACTCACGTGATTTCTCTCCCTCTTTGTTTCAGGTGCCCCCACCCCGCTCCCCACTCTCGATTATTATTAATGATAAAGGCTAAAACATCACATCAGTAATTTCTGAGTGAGTTTTGCAATGAAGCTGGGGCCTTATCAGCCCCTCCCGAGTGCCACAAATTTTACTTTTGCAATTTCACGCCTTTGGTTATTATCACGCTGCTTCGTCCCTGCTCTGCCTTGCGCTTTCCCTCCCCCCCTCCTCTGGAGAGAGTACTTAAACTTGTTTTCATTCCCTTATTCTTTATTTTTTTAATGTCCACTCTCTCTGGAGCCAGTAATGTTCTTCCTCTTTTTTCCTCTCCCATTTTCTGCTAATTCTGTGCCATCTGCCTTAGCATCTGTTAAAAATAAAATTTCCCTCACAATGAGAAGCCCTCCCTGCCTTGCCTCCGTCCCCTCCCCCACAGCCTCAGCCCCCCTACTTTTCCTGCCAGGGTTGTTGGAGGCTGCCGCTCTCCCTCTTGGGGTACCTCTCCATCCTTCTTCCCAGCTCCCCACCTGCCTTCCTGGGCTGGCTCAGCAGTGTCTGCTGGGCGATGGGGAGGGAGTGGGAGGAGAAGGGATGAAGAAGGTGGTGGGTGCAGCTGAATTACTCTCGTCCTGTGTATGCACGTGTGTGCACACATGAGTCTTTTACACTCTTGTGAGTGTTTCTGTGAGCCTGGGCAGGGTATGATGAGCAGTAACATGGTGAATCAGTGTTGGGTTGAAGGATGAGTCGTCATCTCCCTGCGACTGATGAGTGGGGCCGCCATGGGAATAGGAAGGGGTCTGGCTGCTGTGTAGTGCACCAACTCTCCACCATCCATGCTCAGCAGTTGAAGGCTGTTTTGACCAGAGCTATGGTCAGGTTTGAATTTGGCCACTGTGGAGCAAAGCTTCTACCAACCTGGTTGGCGTGAGCATGAAGACAAATTCCTGGTCCAGTTGATTTTTTTTCATTTCATGGTTGAGCTTAGAGTAAGAAGTGGACCAGGCCTCTAGGATTTCCTTCTTCCATCAAGGTCTTGGCTGTGAGTCTGTTACGCATGTGAAACCTCCCTCTGGCACAGTGCCTTGGAGGGCCTTTGGTTGGTACTTCCCCTGTTCTTATCCGTTGGGGATAAGAAGATAAAGGCTCTGGTCCCCATTAGAAGTTTATTTTGTGATTTCATGTCTGATGGCTTGGTTCCCACAGCAGGAGATTGGGTCGCTCATGGAGTCTGTGGGACTCATGCTGGGCTTTAGGAACTGCCTCGTGTCAGTGCTCACTTGTCCCTGATCCAAGTCAGGGCCAGAGTTTGAATGGGGATCTGGCTCTTCCACCCTGCTCACCGTGACTCTGTGGACCCTCGGGACATGCCCCAGTTTCAGTATCAGGCAGTTCCTCTGGTCAGTCAGGGTGTTTGGAACAGAGTGTTTTGAGAGATTCTTAGCTCATGACACACAGCATCAGTATTTGCAAAACTGCTGACAATAGACCCCTGCTC
This sequence comes from Chlamydotis macqueenii, assembly GCF_036417535.1. Classification (NCBI taxonomy): domain Eukaryota; kingdom Metazoa; phylum Chordata; class Aves; order Otidiformes; family Otididae; genus Chlamydotis; species Chlamydotis macqueenii. The sequence continues at coordinate 18,861,632 of NC_141562.1, forward strand.
ACAAGCCCCTTCTGAGGCTTTTAGTCCCCAGGGGCCTTCAGCTTCTCCTTTCCTGTGATACAGATGAAGCTTTTGAAGCAACGTGGCTTAGCATCCCTTCTGCTAACCCTACCACGTGCTCGTGGTCTCTGAGACAGGGCCTTGAGGCTTTTTTACTTGTGCATGCTGGAAAAAGCGTGCTTACGTGCTGTTGTGCATGGGTTTATCTGACACTGTTTGGGTTAAGGACTTGCACCCAGATGTCGAGGGTCTGCATGTGAGCTGTCAAGTATGTCCATATGTCTGGCTGTAGATGCCTTCAGCAATGAACTGTTGCCTTTGCAGATCTGGATGTGCCTGTATTAATCTCTGAATCCACGCGTGGTCAGGAGTAGGTGCGTCCGTGCGTGTAGGCTCAGGTGTTTGCTCTGTGCATGTCCCAGCGTGTCCCCATAGCAGGTGCATCGGCGGGAGCGTGAAGGAGCCCGGTTCCCTTGGCAGGTATCTTGGGAAAGGAGGGTGCAGGGCTGCTCCCTCCGTCTGCAGGGGCCCGCTCTGAGCCAGAGGGTGGGAGCGAGCAGAGGAGACCCTGGGGAGCCGATGGGGAGCAGATCCCACTGTCCATCTCCCTGTGGCCCCTCCGTGCACAGCCATGCTGAAGGGGCTCGGAGGCAGCGTGGTTCTGCTCCAGCACAATAACCTCCGCCGCTTTGATAACAACAAGCCCCCTTAAGCCCTCTTCCTCCCCCCAGCTCCCCTTTTCTCTCCCCTGCTCCCTTTGAGCCCTGCCGACAATGGGCAGGCCTGCTGCAGCGCTGCCCACAGCCCGGGCAGGCACACAAAGCCGCCGAGAGCTTACAGGAATTCTTTGGCAGGCTGCTGGTTGCTGCGGAGAAGAAGAAGGGCCCTTCATACTCGGAAGCTGTCTCATTGCCCCCGGCCCTATTCTCTTCCCGTGTTTGATAGACACTGAGCCACGGTAATCTCTCTCTGCCCCGAGGGGAACAACAGCTTTTGTGAAACAGATTTTTACAAACTGTTTTGACCCCACATCCCCAGCGCCCCCCCTTGCCTCCCCCCTTCCCTCCCCTCCAGTTCACTGGCTGTATCAGTGTCACATAATTAAATCAGCTTTCCTGTTTGCCTCTGCTTCCTGCTAATTGTTTGCTCACAGCTAGGATTAGCAAGTCAGGGTTATTTTTCACATATCCCCTCACACAGGTTTTTCTGCTGCAGGAGGCCACTTCATGGCTCTTGGCCTCCTTACTGGCCTGCTCCTCGTGTGCTATGGACAACCAGCCCCTTGGAGATGCGGGCCTTGGAGATGCAAGGAGGTTGCTGGGCTTCCCCAGGGACTGCCTGGCAGTTCTGCAGGCTGGAGAGGGGAGAGGATCTGTATCTATTTTTTTTTTTACACTCTCTTTTGCAAAACAGCCTGAAGATTTTCCATACAGAGAAGAAGTTTGAGAGCAGAGGTGACCCCAGCGGGCACTTGGTGAGCCTAACACCCATTCTGCAGATCAAGTTGCAGCTCAGGGGCTGGTCAAATGAGGAGCTCCTCAAATGGAGGCTCGTGATAATCCCTTTGGGAGCTGCTGAGCCACACCATTTTAATGGTATTAGCATGAGGGGTAAGCCTAACGCAAATACTTGGTGTCACTATTGCAAGTGCATCACACTGTAAGAAGTTATCTCCCATTAGCTAAGCCCACATAGCTGCTCGGGAGCCCCACTTGCAGCCTGCCCCAGCTAGGAGGGACAATGAACTGCCTTACACCACCCTTACACGACCCTTACGGTGTCTCTGCAATTTGCAGAGGCTAAAAGTGTGTTGCAGAGCTCAGCTAATGGATGGCAAATGGTTAAGGCATAACATCATCACCTTTATGAGCCTGGACTTACATCTTCAAGGCTGATCAAAACGCTTGAATAAAGCATCTTGGTTTGGAAGGACGAAAATAGTTGTTTGGTTAAGCTCATTAGTGCAGAAAGTACTTTTTGCAACAAGTACTTGTAAAAATTCACTCCGTTTTTCAGGAGGAGGGAGCAGAATATGTAAAAACATCATGCTCTCTGCTCTGTCCTTGCAGGATTACTGATGATGTGGCCTTGGTCTTTCAGGAGACCATGTGATTTTAATTTTTTTTTTCCGTATAGGGAGAAATTTGTACTGAAATTCCTCAAATGTTGAAGAAAAGTTTATATAATGATAACCACAAGATTCTGTTTTTCACCCCCTTCTTTTTCAGGGTGAAAAACCTCTAATTTCTCGGTGCTACCAATTAGTCTTTCACTCCTTGATGGCATGCGCTAAGAATCTAAAGTAGCTTTAAATGTAAATTTAACTGCTATTTCCTTTTTACACCATGCGAAATAGACCCTAAAACTTTTAGCTGGACACTTAAGGGCTCTTGGCTAACTGGTAGTGTAGTCTTGAAGATATGACTTTTTTTTCCCCCTGTAACCCAAGATGTTAATAATAACAACAATAAAAATAATAATAACTAAAATAAGTCTTGTATCTTCCACAAAGTCTCTCTAGGTGCTTCACCCTGAAGGCTTTACCTGCAATGGAAACCCTCTCTTTCATACAGACCTTTTGACCTTTCACTGCATCTGCTCTCTGACTCCAGAGTGCTTGGTGAGTAATCCTGGGCCCTTGGTATTCCCCAAGGGGGGGAATATTTCCGCTGAACGGAAACACTCTACCTTTCCCGCGTTGCCACATTTTCTGTTGGGAGATTCCCTCCCTGCTGTCAATATTCTTGTGTCCCTGTTGATTCAGTAGGGATTGTGTCTCTGGTAATTTCCTGGTGGGAAAATGGATTTAATAGGAAGGGCTTGGGGACAGGAAGATGGCTAATACACTAAGCCCTGTGTGATAAAGACATTCTTATTTTGCCAGGCTCCCAACCCTGCACTACACTGAAAGTCTACCACTCAGAAGCAGTTTGTGAAGGCACAGCTGAAACTTTGCCTGCTCCCTGTACGCGGTGAAGGGTATGAGTTGCCCGTGGCCCCCTGGAAAGTGTGTTGGGACTTAGGTTCAAAACTAACTTTCCAGTCTTCCCTTTCCCTGGCCAGAAGATCCTCTCCTCCTCTGGGATCTGGAAATGTGGGCCTCCACGCATCACCCACCAAGGAACTCGGCTCTAAAGCTGACCACTCTTCCCTGCTTCTAAGCTGGCCAGGGCCTGGCACATGGTAAAGCTCTGCTATTCCATTCCTTGTTTTGACTCCCTCATCCAATTTTCCTGCTAGTACAGTGTTAGATGGAGCCCTGAGTAAATGAATTTGCTTTGGGTGGTTGCTAATTAATTGGCTAATTATTAGGCTGACTGATGGTTTGGTTGATGATTCAGTGGTTGCTGGTAGCTTCATCATACGGGTAAAAGCGTCCTTCATGAGTTTCCCAGGGAGTGGAGTGAATGCAGGGCTGGGAACCAGGAGCTGCTTCTCGCTCTTCCTTTGCCCTTGACTGGGTTTTGTAGCCTAGCACAAAGCTCTTTGCCTCAGTTTCCCTGGCTGTAAGTTGGAAGTAAGCATTTATAACTTATTGGGATGCTATGGACATGAATTAGTTCCTGCTTGTTAAGGGTTATTTGAAAATGTAAAATGCAATTATCTGACTGCCCGAGTATCAGGCTGGTTTTCTGGTTGGCAGGATGGCTAGCAGATTGGTGAGTTACTTAACTAGCTTGGTTAATGACCTGGTGCCATTTACAATGGGAACAAAATGATGTTAGGACACTCCCTTCCAAGCAATATGGAGCTATGTGGTTTTTTTCCCTGAGATAATGAATGGTAGGAACACCTTTACTTAACATGATAATTTTAGATCAAAAATCGGTTAAACTATAATTTAGAGTTCTGTTTCGGAATCAGTTATCATTCAGATTTGAATGGCTCCTCAGAATGGATTTCAGCCCAGGCGAGGTAAGCCTGAATAAATCACGGTCGAGGCAAGTTTTTACAGCGTAACGAGCTGCCTGGCAGCCAGGTCGGGATGGAAGCTTCCCCGATGAGGAGCCTGGCCCCTCTCCCGGGGCATGGGGGGTGTTCAGCTCCCGGAGCCCGGTTGCCGCCGCCCGCGGGGTGGCCGGACGGGGCGCGCTCCCGGCGCGGCGGAGCCCGAGGCCGCTCTCCGCGGTGCTGAAGGCGTCGCCGCCGGCCGCCCTGCGCCGCGGCCGGGGCGATAGGTGGCGGCGGGGCCGCGGAGCGGTCCCTCTGCTTGCACCCGCAGGACCGAGCTCCTCAGTGGCCAACCGCGGACAGAGCGAGCGATGTGGGGCTGTAGGGGATGAGCGAAGAGGTTCTCCAGGAGCTTTCTGGTGGGCTGTGACATTACAACCTAAAAGAGCCTATGGTCTTGAGAGACCCACTGGCTGCAAACAGGCTACTGAGATACGAACAAAATCAAGTTAGAATTCGAGAGATCGCTGGGATGAACTGACCTTGAGCTGGAGTTTTCACCCATCCCTACTTTTGTGTGAAAAGTAATTCCTTTCTCATCACCTCCACAAGCCACTTCAATCAGTACAAATCTCTTGAGTTACAATGGAGACTGAAAGTATCAGCTGTCAGTAGTATCTGCCCAAACTTCTCATTATCAACCTCTCTTTTCTGTTGCTTATGATGTTGTCAAATATTAATAGCACAGTCTCAAATCTTGCAGGCTAGGTGTTTGCTCAGTTGAAGTTTTACATTTATTAACTAATTTACATATTTTGGGAAAATATAATTTTAAACAATGTGATATTATTTATTTCTCTGAGCAGAACTAGAGCATCCCATACTCTGGATCACAGTGCTGGAATTGTATGAGGCTTGAGCTTTATTCAGGAGATCTTTAGCCTATACCTCTGCTCCCAAGGAAAGATCACTGTTATCTAAACAATACTGACAGATGTTTGTCCAAACTGTCCTTAGAAACCTTCAGTGAAGTAATCTTCCTCTCTCTAGGCAAATCTATTGCAGTACTTACTCCTCTAACATTCTTCCCAATGTCCAAAGTAATTTTTTTTGTTGTTGTTGCAGTTGGAGCCCATAACTTTTTTTGTATCTGTCAGTGACATGGAAAAAAATTATTCCTTCCCTCTTTCACCTACTAGTAAACTGCTGCCATGTATCTCCTCATTCTTTTTTCTCATCTGAACTGAATTTCAGTTCTTTTGGTCTTCCATCTCATCTTCACAGATGTCTGATCATTTGTTCTCCACTCCTGAGGACTCAGAGTCCTGAGTAAATTTGCATGTTACTTAAATTGCCCCACATGGAAAGCAGCCCACCAAAGGACACCTTTCTGGGATGGATTATAGTGGGAAGAGTAATTCACATGTCTTGCAAAGGATACTGTTGTTCACAATCCTGGTGTAGTAGCTGCTTTTTTTTTTTCCTGAAAAGCTTGACATAGTTGACTCATGGATGTGATTCATCATCACTCCAAGATCCTTTTCTGCAAATCTGCTGGTTCCTAAATTGTATTTGCACAGTCAATTATTCTTGACAGTGTGGTGCCTGGTCTTTTTTCTTTCGGTTTGGATTTGGGGGGAGGCAGTATGTAGTTTGCATAGATGTTGGAAAAGCAAGCTAAGAATGTCTTCCTTCCCCTCTTCCACAGAAAAAAAAATAGTCACAATAGTATTAAAAGAGCATTTTTTTCACATTGTGATCAGCATTACTGTGGTGGAGACTGAATAACTTCTGCTAGGCATCTCTGTCTGTATTTGTGATAGACAAGTCTATGATTACAAACATTTTAACTAGTATTCTCATCTTCTTCACTGCTCAACCTGTCTGTGCTTAGGAGTGGAGCAGAGTGAGACAGATTTGTCCATATGGCCTCTGCCTCTTTACTTACTGAACCTGCAATGAGTCAGAGTCTGATGAAGAAATGCTCATTGCATAGTTATTGAAAGGGGAGTTCCAAAGAGATGTTGGATGAATCACTTTGCCCCAGTAATAATTCATTAATTCTTAGGGTCATACTTTCTCCTGCTTTATCTTGAGGTTTGGCTCTGAGTCACAGATGTCATTGCTGAAAACAATGGGAACTGTAGTGTTTGCATAGAGTGAGCTAAGTGTGCTGAACAGATGAAGGGACCTCCATTCCCGTATGCCTCAGCTTCTTGTCTCTGGAATGGAAATAACAAGTCTTGTTTTTGGAAGATAAGTGGGTCCAACTCAGAAAAGCACTGAACCACTCTTGTGATGAGCACCAAAAAAAAAATAAAAAAAAAAAAAAGAAAGAAAGAAAGAAAAAAAAACCCAACAAAAAAAAAAACCCACAGGAGAAAGAAATGTACAGTTTTGTCTTCAGAAAAAGGTTTGTGAAGTGAGCGTAGTGCATAGCACCTAACAGTGAACAAAGAGAAAATAAAATAAGGGCAGACACACTTATTAAGGAAACACCATCCTAAACCCTATATTAAGGAGCCATTTCCTTGTAAATATAGTTGAGATTGTGTAATTGAAGCTGATAACATAATGCAAGGTATATTTAGGGACTTTAACACTACAAGGCAGTTTTAATTCTGGCATTGCATCCTTTTGGTTCCTTGGCTTTGCACTTCAGGCAGGATCTGTTAATGCTGTAGGCAGCGATGTGTGTGTGTGTGTGCATAGTGGAGGAGACACTGCATTTAGTTGCCAGAAAAACTAATTTGGACTCCACTGGAGCTGTGAAATGCTGCTTACCCTCTCGTATTATGGAAATATCTGGGGAATGGGGGAAAAAAAGTCTAGGGAAGCCCTGTGTGGTTTATTATTTTTCAAATTTTGACAGAATAAAAGGTGAATTGAAATGTAACCTTTGAATAACAAAAAAGGAGAAGTGTTTTAATACTCTTGTCATCCCCCTCCCTTTCCCTTCTTCCAATTCTGGAGCCAATTTAGAGCTGGTTGAATACATGCACATGGTGCAAATGACCCACTGCTGGCAAAAAACCTTCTAATTTTCCCTTCTTCCCAGAAATCAGCTCCACTGTGGGATCCTGCTGGTAGCTGTGATGATGCGTCACAAGCCTGGTGGAGTCTGTTTCTCACCCATGATAGGAAAAGTCTTTTTCTAAATACAAGCTGGGGGAATATATTTTTCTTATGAGCCCTTCGTTAGCTAAGGGCTAATGAGTTTGGGCTGGTGGGATCCTCTGTAACATGTTGAAGACTGCTGAAGATAAGCAGTGTGGTATGGCTGATCTCAGCACTGGGGAGTCGTGAAATGAGACAGGAGGAAAGTGAAAGGGAGGAGGCAAGGAAAAAGTGCTTGGGGACAACAGAGAAAAGATGAAGAATAAAGGGAGCAGAAGCACAGCTGATGCATGATTGAGGTCCCCAATGATAGTATTGGCCGATCTAAATGCTCACCATTGGCACACGAAGCTAAGATCAAGCTCCTCCCCATTTTCAGCAGGAATAGAAAATGTAGGACAAGATCATCTCTGGATGTTGGGAGCACCAGAACAGGAGGAGGACAGCATATATTGCTTTTCGTGTTTCACAGATGCCCATGTGATCTTCGATAATGTCAAGAACAAGTTAAATCTTGCTAATCTGCTTGTTGGAGTGAACGCAAAGACACGTTTGATTGAACTTGACAGGCGTGACCCTGGCTCTTCTTTGAGAGGCAGCCATGTCTGAATGGCTGGGCCAGACTGGGCCAACACAGCCAAGGGAGCCAGAAGTGTGCAGAAATGCTCTTACCCCACTTCAGAGGGAACTTGCATCCCTCTCCAGCCAGATCTTGCCAATATCCTAGCTGTATTTTCAGCTGTGTAGTCCCTGCTGCTTTGTGCACTGGAAGTGACCATGCAGTCATCTGCTTTAATCTTCCTCAGGTTCTTTCCTCAGCTATGCTCACCCAGGAACCATCTGCCCATTCTTTATTCCTAGTCTTAGTTTTCTCTCCCTCTGTTCAGGGCTTGCCTGGGCAAGTAGGCATTGGAAAATGGCCTTCATAATGCTCTGAAATGTTTCAAGTGAATATTTTTCCTTTTTGATTGCGAGTGTTTATAGGCTGTACGTAATAGGAAGTATGGGTTGTGATGATCTGCATGACTCCCTGATGAACAGAGATGGTTAAAAAACTTCAAAGAAAAGCAGAAATTACATTGATGCCTTCATGGAAATGTTCCCACTCTCCCAACAACTCTATTCATGAAGTCTGGCCATGTATCATACCACACTGTTGGTTGTGCAGGAGGATCTATCTCATTGCTTTCAGCTGGTCATATCTCCCCACATTTGTATGTTACAAGAGCTTGTGGTCCCTTGCTCTGTCCCCTGCACTGCCCTGAAAGAGTTGATCCTAACTACAAAGAAGCCAAGACAGTGTCCCTAATGTATAAGCATAGAGAGTTCTGTTCTTTAAAAAGCTCCTGAATGTTTCACCTCTACTCAGAGAATTCTTGGTGATCTATATTCAATATCAAAGTTGTAATTAGTATTAAGTGTCTTTTAAAAGCCATGGAAACTTTTGTCCCGATCCTGCCAGATGTTTGATCTTCTCTGCTGAAGGGTGACTACGCAAGCTGAGATTGGGTCCTGTGTTTGAATAAGGAGGTCTTTATTCCAGGCAAAGTGCTATTTACATAATCTTCCAGGAAAAATGATACCCACATTTGGTAATGGGAACTGGTGGTGAAGATGGCCATGTTGGTTTAGCACCTACAATGAAGGAGTGAAGCTAGGCTGTGTTTTTTGTGCCTTAGAAAGACCAGACTTTTTCCATTGGCAGTCACTGATATGTGCTGAGAACGCGATTGCCAGGACAAGCTGGAGAGAAAGCAAGCTTTTAAAAACCTCTTATGGAGACAACGTCTTTTTGTGCCTACAAATATGGCCACTTCCAGCTTTCCATTTGGATCCTAGAGCTGCAAAGTGGCATTTGTCCACCAGAGGGCATATGGGCCATTTTCGCCTCCTGAGCACAAACAGGGAAAGAGAATGCCCTTCCAAAATGGGACCATGCATTGGCTACCTTGGTCGTTGCCATTGCAGCTGGAATGCTGTGGAATGGTGCATGAGCAACTGAGCTGGCAGCAGTAGGCCTGATGTGACTCTGTGCCACTACTGCAGAGCCATCTTGGTGTGATGTGGGGTTCTGTATGAAGGGTTAAATGTAAGTCTTTATGGTGCCTTGACTTTATGGTTCCCTAGACTTACATTTCAGACCCCTGTAAGTGTGTATATGTGTATAGGCATGCATGAAAGAGAGATACACACATGTGCACATATACACACCCACATTTGCTCATGCACGTATCTGTATCCACCCAGGCCCACTCTACAGCTTGCAAAGTAAATTAGACTTAAATGACTCTTTGGAAACAAAATAAATCAAATAGCATAATAGTACCATCTTTTTATCTCATTTGTTCCCATACAATTAGTAGTTTTACTGCCATGTTGTGACAGGTGACTGTGTTTGACCTTTGCCGCTTGGGTGGTTGGCTGGTGCTCAAACTAATGAAGACCCTTAATGGATTGGCTTTTGTGAGGCTGTGAGCGGTGGGGTTAAAGAGAAAATGGTGCCTTAGACAGAGTCCAGAGAAGATCCTTCAATTAAACCTGAAGTCTATTAGCAAAGAAATATTGAGGAGGTTGAGAGTTAGCAATGATTTAACCAGCGATTCTTCCTTGTGAGTCGTTAAAATTAAAAAAAAAAAAATCTCTGGTTATTTATTGTTGAGCGTGTGGTTGGACTCCCATCCTCTTGAGTGAGAGAGTGGGAGCAGAGCCATTGGTTTGTAGAGGGTGGGGCTACAGGGCCCTAGTCCCAAGTTTGTTAGCCCCTTGGCTCTCACACAGTCGAGCTTGCCTTGGACAAAAGAGTGAGGAAAAATGAAGCAATAGCAGGAACAAATGAAGAGTGATGCTGGGGAAGATAAAACCAGATCTCTGGGATAAATAAGACTTTTTGGAACTTAATTGTTTTTCATGATGTAAATAAATTACAATGAAAGAAAAGGAGAACCGGCAGCTTCTGGGCAATGAGTCAGAGGGCAGTGCTGAGCTGTGGAGTGTGAGTAATAAACAGGAGCAGAGGGAGGCTGATGGGGAGGCTGGTGGAGGACAGGCAGGGGCTGGTCAGAGCAGCACAAATGGACATGACAAGGAGTGTTAGGTGTGGGAAGCCAAGGCATGGCCAAGTTGTGAGAGCACTGGAAGGGCCAGGCCCTGATTACAGCAAAGGGCCATGGGGCCATTCTCCTGCTGTGTTAGACATTTCAACAACAATCCTGCACGTGGCAGATGCAACTTGTCTGCTGCTCCATGGGATCTCCTCCTGCCCCCAATGGCTAATGAGCTGGCTCCTGTCCCTTTCTGTTAGCTTCAGTGTCAGAACCTGAGCATTTCCCATTCTGCCCAGGCAGAATTCCCTCCTTTTGTTTGCAAAAGTTGTTTATCTTCCAGCCTGAGCATCATCTTGCAGCAGTGTCCACGGTCTTGAGCAGAGCTGGGGCTGCCTCTGCCCCTCACTGGTTCTTTGGCTGATACACTGTCCCACAGTTGAGAGGTGGGAGATGGGAAGGGTTTGATGAGGGAAAGCATGAAGCTGATTGTGCTGGGTGGAAAGATCGGCCTTCCCACTAATCAGCCAACATCTAGGTTCTGTTGGGGTGTCCTAAAGACTGCTGGCATAGCTGAGGCTTTCATCTCCACACATGTCTGCTGCCTCCACGCACAATGTAATAAACCTCAAAGAATTCAGCATGTCAGACAGGTTGAGGCGGGACAGGGAGAGCAGGGAATAGTGTCCTGGGTCCTGACATGCCGCCTCTGCATTGGCCCATGCTGTGGGCTGGTTCAGCATCTAGGTGCCTGCCTCTTTCTTCTCTTCCCTGGCCTGCACCCTTGTAGAAGGACCTTGCAGGGAGAAAGCAGTTTGCTCACAGCAAAGTGCATTTGCTCTGCTCTTCTCCCCGTCAGTTCTGGGTCGTAATATTTTTTTACAGTTCTTTCTGCCCCTGCTGCTTCTTCTTGGTGCAAAGGCCTTTCCTGATGGAACCACAAGTGTGGACCACAAGGTCGGAGCTGAGCAGTCGTGCTTGGATTGGAACTGCACCTAGCACCAGACCAAACTGGAAACTCCCTCTTACTAGGATGATGGAATACCTTTTGGGGGTAAAAAGTGACAAAGAAAAAAGCCAAGATGTCTCAATGGGCAGGAAATCAGACTCTTTTTAGAGGCTCTGGTTGTGCCCCGGAGATGTGAAGACAACAAAGTTGAAGGGAACCAGGCCCAAACTGCTTGCTGCAGAGACAACTGGATTTGCCAGGCCTGCAACCTTTTCCGGCTACAGAAAAAGGAGTGGTTTCATTCCACTTCAGCTGAGTTATCACATAGCTTTGAAACATCTCAAATGTCGTGCCCAGCTGTTCCTTTTCCTGGGTCATCCCACCTCAACACCCTCAGACAGGACTTCAAAACAGAACACCCCGCTGCAAAGGTCCTCAAGCACCATGGCAGGCCCTCAGAGCTGGACTCAAGGACTGCCCCAGTCTTCATTCTTTCTTCCTCTATTTATCTGTCTGTCTATCTATCTAATCATTCACTCCTTCCCCATGGAGCAATTCCTTCCTTTCACTCACACAGTCCCCTTTTCTCTCTTTTTCTTCTCTCACTCTTAGACACATGCCTCCCCCCCTCCGACCTCCCCCTACTTTGGGGATAATTTAACATGTTACACACTAACTTTCCAGTAATGGCGCTCTGGCTTTTTGAAATTCTGCTTCCCTGTTTTATGGCTGGGCCTCTAATGGTTATCTCACAGCCCTGCCTCTGGCAATCATGTAAGGAATAAATAGAAGCTGACACAGTAATTTACTTAAATCTTCTCCACACTTTTGCAGCATTTTCCTCCAGAGGATACCCCCGAAACAACAATTATTTGAAATGTCACACGTTCCTGCCCCTAGGCTACCGACAAATGAACATTAAATCTATTAACAACAAAAAAAATTAAATGTTTACTTTTCTGCGAAGGTAAAGGAGAAGCTGGAGAGAGGGAGGGATGTCTCCAATAAATTTCTTCTCAATAATAAAGAGGTGTAGTTAATGTTCTCTCTAAGCAGAGTCAGCTTGCAGACCACATCCTATGAGGACAGAGATGTGATGCCACAGTACTGCCATGCAGCCTTGCAAGGGCAGCTCCAGTAGCCTCATTTTTTCAGGCCAGGGAGCTCACTTTTAGGTCGGTATTTTTGCAAATTAAATAAGACATGTAGTAGGCCAGAAGCTGTATAGGGTGGTCCCTGCTCTTAGCCCATGTGGCTGCTAGCGTGTGCTGCAGGGACTTGGAGCAGTGGGAGAGGAAGTGGGGAGGTTAGGAGTATAGCTCATCTGTTTTACAGAATGGAAAACTGAGCATTTTGGAGCTGTGCCACAACATCCTGTAGAAAGTCTAACTGGAGGTAAGGCCCAGCTCCTCCTCTTTTCTGTCCTGTGCTCCCACCCCTTCGCTCAACTTTGCTGCCCATAGGTAAGCATAGGTACTGGGAGTGGGACCACGTGAAGGTGGACTCAGCCCTGCACCTGGGTCCTGGTGGAAGATGGTGGGAATATGGAGAGTCACTTGCATCCACTTTGCATCTGGACAAAATAGGCTTAGGGACCTGGCCTAAAGCACAGGGAACCATTTTCCATTCCACAGATGGGGAGGTTAAGGTCCAGAGCAGGTTAGAGGCTCACCAAGTTACAGAAGCAGAAATGGAAAGAAGCATCCCAGCTCCACCCTGATCGCTTCATACTGTCTTGAAAAGACTGTCCCGCTGCTTGATCTTTCCAACTTATGGCTACCTTGGAAAACATTCCCTGTCCATTGATTCAGCATAAGACTCTGTTGGGAGCCATTGTGTTTATACAGCAGGAATTCAGCCCTTTGACTTTGAAATCTTCTGTCTGTCTGAGTTCAGCAAATGGTTGGGATTTAAAGGAACCGAAAGGAGCGCATGTCTTTTGTGAATGAACTTGTAAAGGAGAATGTCTCCTCTGATGTTGAATGCTGCAGACTCCATAGAAAAATTTGCTCCTCTCTTCTTCATTTTCCCTTCTTTTCAGCAAAAGAAGCTTAGGCACCACTCTCTTCAAACACCTTGAAGAGAGTGGCACCTGTGACATGCTTGAACCAATCTTTGATATGGAATGTGAACAGAGACCTGTTATCCACCCTTCGAAGCAAGACACATGAATATCTGACCAGCCTCCTACTTCCTTGTGCAAAATGGCCTGGCAGTTTAAACTTTGCTGTCACCACAGTTCACTGTATCACCAGGTAAGTATGCCAGGATGTGTCTCTCTCTTTGTCCCAATAGACTGGGACCGCACTTCCTTGGCACTGGTTCTGGCCCTCAGAGCCAAACAGTGGAGGAGATGTCCAGTAGATAAGCTGCATTCAAGTCCTAGCACAGCTTACTCTCCCAGTCCTAATCAATTTCTTCATTGCTGTTCTGTGTAAGTGGTCCCAGAACACCTGCTGAGCTGGCTGATGATACGTGGATGCTCAGTCAGGCCTTTATGATGCTAGAGTGCTCTTGAACTGAGATCACTTTATGTCAGTGGGAGATAGTGGTCCTGGGAGGGTGTCTGCTTGGGAGAGGGCCCTCCAAGGTACCTCCCAGAGTCCTGCTACAGAGGCCTGTGCCCTCGTGGGGTAGTTTATACAGCCAGGGCATTCAGAGCTGGGACAGGGCTTCTGAGTCCCATGGTCTCCCTTGATGTTTTGTTGCTACCTGCTATGATTCTTTAAGGAACAGGAGGAAAGTTCATCTTCCAAGTGTGCAGTGTGTGTGTCTGTAAGGAGTGAGTTTGTTCTCTACCAACAATCTTGTTGACATCCAAGGGTGTTTCAGAAGAGGAAGCTAGTTCATTCAAGGAGTCAGACTTTAGCTCTTGGAGGAACAGCTCCTTTGGGCTCTTCTCAGGCCTGGTGCAAATTCTTTGCCCATTGTCTTGCACTGTCATGACTCTACATGGAGAGTGTGCCCTTTCTCATCCAGAGAGAGAGGTCTGTGTAGGGCTTTTCTGGGTGTTTCCCATTTACTTGTTGAAACAATCTATCCCTTTGAGGAAAGGGAAGAAGACCCCACTCCAGATCCAGCTAAGTGCCTGAGGTTTAATGATGCATGAAGAACAACGTAGGGGTTATATCCATGTTCAGACAGCTCCACAACATATATACTCTGTATGGGAAACCACACAGCTAATGATGTACAAAGCACAAGGTTCTGACTTGGTCTTATCACAGACCTCAACGTGTGCTGTAGATTCTGGAATATAAGCTGCAGGTGAAGTCCATGTCAGTTTTGCAATGGATTGCTTTAAATAGTTCCCCTGCGAGCCAAAAATCTAAGCACCATAGCATGTTTATGAGTTATCCTAACACATGGAAAGACAATCACGTGGTCTAATATATTGGGATGGACTCTTAGATAGTATCAATACAAATCAGTGTGTATCATAAATAGCAAGGCCTCAAATACGTATTATCCTATTTCTTAACAAAAAAAAAAAAAAAAAAAGCAGAAAATTGGGAAGAGGATTCACCAAACTACTTTGCATTGAGTTTTATTAAACTTCCTCCTGTAACGTCTCCACTTTGATCTCTTCTCTGCCCAGATTCAGATCCCAGCTCCTGATTTCCACCAAGGAAGGTATGCAGGGAAGCTGGGTGCCTGTACTTACCTTTTTTATTTTTTTTTTTTTTTTTTTAAGCTTTGTAGTGCGTTCTTGTGCTCTCGATTCCGGATAATGCTGGATCCCTTTTATCCAGCCCCTCCTCTTGCCCTTTCAAGTGAAAAGAAGACTCCTGTGCTCCCCCATCAAAGTTAAAGGGAGGCTTTAGAGAGGAAGGCTCAGCACGCTGGGGCTCTTGAGCCTGTGTTTAATCTCTTTTCCCGTTCCTGTGTGCCTCTGTGGCTTCCCTGCCAGTTTCTTTGTTGCTGAGTTTCTCATTTCCTTTTATTTGTGTGTGCGGGAGGTTGCCAGGCTCACTGGAATGCAGCTGAAGTCATCCTGGGGGGACGAGCCTCAGCCCCCGCCCCGGATTATACATGACCTGCCTCGGCCCCAGCTCACCACCCCGGGCAGGCTGGAGCGAGCTTGCCTGGGTGCAGGCAGGAGGCAAGGCAGGGAAGGCAGCAGGGCAGGAGAGGTACCCACCTTGCTGTCTGGTGCAAAGGTGGTGGGTCCAACACCATGGAGGGTGCGGAGGAGGATGGAGGTCGAGGGAAAGGGATTGAGAGAGAGCGCCTTGACCTCTGGGCTGCTGTCCTGCCTGGGGAAGGAGAGCAGAGACTCGTGCAGGGGAAGGGGACCTGTCTCAGTCCCTGCCTAACCTCAGCTGACCTCAGTGCAGTGCCCCGAGTCCCGACCATGGTTGCCCTGTTCCGCCGAGTGACGCTGAGCTGAAGGTGTGGCCTTTGGCTGTATGCTGGGATTTCCTCCTGGGACCAGTACGGGCTGTATCGGGAACAGGAGGGAGAGGGTTTGCATTGGTCTGGTCCACTAGAGACTGTGGATGTTGCTCCAGAGCTGCACATGGCTCTGAGGTTTTGCATTGGTCTTAACAAGCATCAGTAGAAACTGAGTTTGTGTTTGTGCTATTTGCTGTTCCTTCATCATGAAGGTGCTTCAGTGGAGGACGCGTCTCTCAGGGAACCTGTAAAGGGGATGTCCTGGGTGGAGTAAGACATGGCAGGAGCACAAATTGACTGATGCAATTTGTCACAGCTGTCCTTGCATCTTGTTCCTCCCACCAGAATGGAGAGGCAGGTGGCATTGCCAAGGTTTTCACCCCTCCTAGGCCATATGGGTCCAGTTTGGGGTTAACCTTTCATTTCTCCCTGAAGGAGTCTTGGGGAACTCTAACTCTGACAGCATCCCATAAAACCAGTCAGTGTTAATAGCCTATTTGCTAGGCTGCAGAAACCAAAAAACAGGGAAAAAGACGGCACCATGCCCAAAGCTGGACAGCTTAGGAACTGCCGCTTGTGTCTGAGGTTGCTCTGCAGCCACTAGAAGTTCCTTGTATTTCCTAGGGTGGATACCTGCTGATACAGCTCTTGACAGTAGAGATAGACCTTGACCCAGCAAAGGAGCAATCTCTTTCAGGTTTCCTGGTCCTTGCTGAGTTTCACCTGCATTCCTGGTAAAGCTTGGCAAAGGTTTTGTCAGGGCTCTGAGTACATTGATAGGCCTTAATCATCCTGATCAGTCTCACCTGGGATCTCCACCCACACCCTCCACCCATGGGCCCAGGGCTCTATTTAAGCCTGTCCCTGGGCCTTCAGTCTCTGGCTGTATAATGTTGGAGGAGTGGCTGGTTTTGGATCACCCAGTGGCATACCTGTACCTGCTATACCCCAGTGTATGTACTGACTTTCCAGCTTGACCTTGGTTCTGCCTTGTTGCTATTGTATGTGGTATGTGGAAACTAGAGATTCCCCATTAGAGGACAGTTCTGAATGGAAAGGAGAGCAAAGCTGTGGGACGGTTTTGCTTAGGATGGGTCTAGAGTGTCTAGAACTGGGGGTTTGCTGTGTAGTAATCTGCAGCAGTCCTGAATGGGGCTGCCCCATTGTGCAAAGCTGAGAACATTTAAGTTTTGGTGTTATTTTCTGCTCATGGGCACTGAGAGCAACAGTGATGATAAGAGCATTTTCCTAGCATGGTCTCCAGCAACAAGCATGTTGCCTTTTGATCCATTTGAAGGCCTGGCTACAAAGCTTGTAGTCCTGCAGTGCTTCAGTATTTCCATAGTGTTCTCCTTTGGTCTGAGTTCTCCTGGTTTCCTTTGTATCAGATCAGTTCTGTGGGAGAGAGGTGGTCTTTCCAGGTGGTATTTATGCAGAGGCTCTCTAAGGATGTTTTTGTAACAGTGCTTCAGGAGAGAAATCTGGAGAGGGATCTCAGACCAGACTAACCCACAGACTAGATCATTGAAATATTGCCTGTGTTTGTTGTTTTTTTTTCTTTTCTTTCTTTTTTTTTTTTTAATGGCAAATCTTACCTTTTTCTTCTGTAGTAGAAGTCTTCTAAAAATCTACTGAAAAGTTTTTTTTTGTTTGTTTGTTTTTTTTAACCTGAGAAAAATGTCTTCTGGAAAAAGGGAAGAAGGGAGGGCTTGATGTTTGAGAGAATTGTGAAACTGAGTGGGAGAATTGCTTGAAGTTAGTTTCAAACTCCTCTAAGATAAATCTACACCATAGGTGGATCAAAACAGGTAGGTGGGAACTCCCTGCTGTACGTGGACATTTATGCATAAAGGGATCAATGTACATATTTTTAGATGTGTTTTCCCTACCTTTTGATTTTTGGCTCTTACAAGAGTAGTGGGGCTTGCCAATGGGTTACTTTTGGGTTGTCCTGCTTTGTAAGGGAAGAATGTGTTATCTGGCTTCTCAAAGCCTCAGCAAACCTGCCTTCTGCAGCTGTGAGCCGTTACTGTTGTACTGCACAAACCTGAGCTGTCAGGCTCATGGACCCTCTGGCTACCATCCAGGGTATCTGCCGAATCTCCCGCTGCTTTGTTCAGGGAGCATTTGTGCTGCCATTGTCTCCGTTCCCTCTGGACAGGCCCATGGGGTTGCGCAACTCTCGCGTTTATGTAGTATCTACTTGCATGTAATTGTTTTGGCCTTGTACCTAGAACAGTCTGTCAATCTGCAACCCCGAAACTCCGGCAGGAGACCCAAGATTGCATCACATATCAAGGGGAAGACTGACTGGTAAATATATTGCACTGAGCGGGGAAGAGTTCTCACTTGCTGTAAATACCCTTCTACCCTGCGTTGTGGTGCTGTTTAAACCCAGTGGTATAAGTATCTTTGCAGAGAAGCTTCCACACTTGAATTTTTTTTCCTCCATTCTCCTGTGAGGTCAGAGTACTTCCTTGCTGTACATCCATCTATTCCCGAATCACTTTTATGGAGGGTTCCTCCAAAATTTCAAGTACTTTTTAAAATGAAAAATATGTTTTCTTAACTAAGATATTATGAAGAAAGCTTCTGATAAAGCCAGTGTTTTATTCTTGTGTTAGAAACACTTTTATTAAAGGATTTTTCAAGAAGTTTCAGCTTTTACAATATCCACTTTCTATTTTTTCTTATTTTATCAACCTCAAATCTTTTCATTCTTCATTTTCTTCATCAGGATGAAGTGTTTTAGGATGGCAGAGCAGAAGGAAAGCACACCATCTAACCACTCTGATTCTCCCCTGCTGCTGCTTGGCATCCACACATACTGTGTATTGCAAGAGAAAAGCCAGACCTGGAAGCAATCTGCTGAGGGTTTCAGATTCTCTCTGTTCCTCTCTTCCAGTCCATTAGGCCAGAAAGGGAATGGCAGTCAACAAGTTTTTCATCTGGAAGTGTAGTCCTGGGATTTCCCCAGATTTTTACCCCAGCTTGAGCTGAAGACCAGTTTCCGATTATCAGTCATTCTTGGCTGAACCTCTGTTCTGATTTTTCAGAGCTGGTTTCCACCATCCGTCCCCCTTATAATACCTCCACATTCAGGATGTGGTTGTATCAGGCCCCAGCGCAGGTCAGGTTCTTACTCATGCTAGCTACTACTGTCTGGACACAACATGGACCTAATCTGTGGCATAATTATTCCTTGAAAAGGGAAGAGGTTTTGCAGGGGATTGGCCTGGGCCTACTTCTGATAAATATTTGTATTAGTGATTTTGATAATAAAATGGACACCAACCAAAGATAATCTACAGGAGGTAGTAAGCTGGAAGAAGGGTGACGAGTCCATTGAAGGGCAGGGTTGCAACTCAAAATAGCTTGGTATGCTGGATAAATAAACTAAAATTAGGCAAGTAATATGCAGTAGATGCAAAGGCTCTTTGTGACTCAGGGATGAAGGAACTGGTGCAGTGCCTGGGAGGTGCTGCGAGGGAGGGCAGGTCTCAAACCAAGTGAGAATCAGTAATGTACTCTTGCAGTAAGGAAATGTTTGGGTTTGGAGACATCTCAGGGTCACTGCTGAGACACAAGGGGTTCCTGCAGCTCTCTGGCATACTGCAGTGGAGTCTTCTTCAGTGCTGAAGGCTGCAGTTCCACAGCTGTGTTCACTGACAGCTTTAGCATCTGTGCACCCCAGATGATGATGCTATCTTGTGGGTTTCATACACAAACTCAGGAGAGGTGAGGAAAAGAAGGCCAGTGTTCGCCAAATGCATCCCTCATCCTTAACACTGAACCCTAAGAAACCATCAAAAAAGCCAGCACTCAAAGGAACTAGTCCACTGCCAGCACAAAACTGACTTTCACCATCTTCAGCAGAGGATGAAGGAATTTCATTTTGTCTCACTGCACTAGCAGAAAAATTTAGTTTTCCCTCTAATTTTCAGAAGCTCTGAGCAAGTCCTGGTCCTGCAGCAAACTAGTGATTTTAATTAAGAACTGATTTCAGGTCTCTAAGAATATTACAGGGCTGCAGATCCTGCCAGTCTGCTTGGGGATCTGTTGGAGGGTGTCCATAGAGAAGACCAAGGAGGGAACATAGACCTGGAAACCAGGGCCTGTGAGGAAAAGTTAAGAAACTGCTTTATGGGAAAGCAGAGGAGAAGACCATAGGTGTGAAATGCTCAATTTCCCAGTGTATAAATGAATGATATCAAGAAGCAGGTAAACAACCATTTTCTGTGCCCATCTGCTAACAAGCAGAAAGAAACAGATATCCCTAGAACGGAGGTACACTATGTAGTAAAAGCCCTTGCTAGCTCACAGAGCATAGAAGCAGCTACACCATGTAGCTGCTGGGATCTTGGCTGGAGATATTTCAGAATATACATCAGCAAAGGATTGTCTGGATGTATTTGTCTCAACAGGGAAGTAAGTGGGTCATTACATTGCTTTTTCCCAGCCTACATTTTTGCATTTTTCTCCATCCTTCTTATCTGCCTGGAAGCCGACAGGGCAGTGGGAACTTCAGAGGAATTTGTACTTTGAGGTTTTTCCTTTTTCCCAATGGAAAACCTCCAGAATCAATGAAAACACATAGTACGTGCTATATATTCCCCCAAGAGAAAGCAAGGGTAGCTAGCTATCTGATGCAAAATGCTCTGAAGATTCCTGGTTGGAAGATGATTGATTATCAAACAACAGTTACACAGTGCAACAGAGATCACAGCTCCTCTCTGGTGCTGGAAAAACTAAGGATTAAACTGGCAAATCCTAGGGGAGGAAGCCTTTGGGACAGGTGTCCCCTGCAGAGAGGCAGTGCGGTAAGTACATGGGTTTTTCACCAGCCGCCAGCTGCCATGTTCCAGCCCAGGCCACTGGCAGCTCAGAGCTCTTCCCCTCCTTCTCTGCAACCCTGGCGTGTGCATGGCTTGTTAGCAGCAGCCTGGCAATCCGGAAAGCCCTCTATGGCAGCAGCTGCTTTTCCAGAGCTGTCCTGCGTGTAGTGCAGCGTGGGGGCTGTTTGCCAAGGTGAGGAACTCCCTGCAACTGGCTGAGATGGAACCTGTGGGAGAGGCAGTTGGTCTTCACCAACTGCAACCAGCTGGAGCAAACTTTGCTTCCTTGCAAAGCGCTTCCACCTTGCACTCCTGCCTGCCCAGCCAGTCACCCTGGTCCCTGATGTGTTTGCAGCCATGTGCCAGGGAGCGAGCAGATGGAGGAAGAGCCATCTACCTTCTACCAAGCTCATTCCCAGGTTGGAGCTGAGGGAGCTGCTGGAACAAAGGATGGCATTGCCTGGGAGTGCCTGGGCTAGGGAGCTTGTGAGTACTGTGGGAGTCTTAAGCTTGCTTCTGCCAAGCAGCGGGTTTCCCAAGCTGCAGCACTGATGTGTTCCCTAATAGCTGAGCCATGGGCTCCAGCCACTCTCCATAGTTAGGGGACTTCTGCCAGACTCACATGAACCACAACCAGTTTTCCCCTTCCTTAGCCCACACTGCTGTACTTGTGGCAGGACCACACAGACCACACTTATGGTCAGGGCACTCTCTCTTTCTTTGACACACCTGACATAGCCAAACCCCATGGTACTGGCCAAAATTTTCCTGCCTCAGGTTCTGCTTCGTTCCATGCTAGCTCCACACAGCCGGGCTGCGTGGGGCTAGTCACCAGGGAACAGGGGCTGGCAGAGATGAATAAAGGATGTGAACAGTTCCCTTGGTGCCCTTTTCCCTCAGTCTTGTTTCCCTCTCGGCAGGGGGAAGCAGTCTCTGCGCGGTCCTCTGCCGATTGCATTGGGAAAAGTCATTAAAAAGAATTAAAAAGGAAACAGTGAGAGAGGGAAGAGGGGAAAAAAAAACCACAACTGAACGTCCCCAAACAGTTACAAGCTCAAACAAAAGAACAACAAGATCTTCCTGCTCAAAGCTCTGGGCCACTCTCATCCTGGCTGCAAAGGACAGCAGTGCTCCTGCTCTGGTGGTTTGCTGGGAGAAGGGAGGAAGGCCTTGGCCATATCCCTGCTGGGGCAGTGGTGACCTGGGTTGTGGGGCTGGTTGTGGAAGCTGTCATCTGATTGTTCAGATAGGCAAAAAAAAATATATATACAGAATCAAATTAATTATACAAAGATTGACTCATCCATCTGCTGAGGTAGGTGATGGCTCTGTATCCTGGCTTTTGCACAGGGAAGAGGGTGTAAGATATGTGTCCCAGAGGGCCAGTGTCTCTCCTCACCTTTGGGGAAGCATCAGCACTTGTTAGCACCTACTCTAGCTGGAGAGCAAAAGAGTGGGATGGAGCTCCTGGTTCCTCCTGTGCTCTCTCCAGGGAGGGTTTGAGTTCCAAGGGTATGAGTGGGTGTCTGGGAAGAGCTGGTTTATAGTCCAAATTCAGTAAAGGTAAAGGTTTTCCCAAAATGGTTGCCTAAACTTTGAGTCTGTCTTGAGTTGTGGAAGTCTGGGCTCTTTCAGATGCCAGCCACTCATTTGCTCTGAATCATGACTGGACATGAGCAGTCATCTTTAAAAGGCTTGATCTTTGAGTTCTGGATGAGTGCTTGCAACCTGGAGTCTGTATGGAGAGTTGTCCCAGGATCCTTACTGTCTTCACTTCCCTCTGCTTCTGCTTCAACACCAGCCTGTACCTGCCTGCACATGTCTTTTTAGGATGCTGGGGCAAAGGCAGAAACTTTAAAATGGCAGTGAGGTAATTTTTGCTGTAATCAGAGCAGCCTGGTAACAGAGACAGTGATGGGAGAGCACGGCAGAGTACTGACTCTGAAGATTAGCCATACAGTTTCATTCTGAAGTCCTATGGGCCACGCTTGCCTGGATCTGACAGAGGCCTTGGTTCAGATTCCTTCTCAAACCATCATAGAAACAGCAACATTTTCCATGGGTTTATTTCTGCATGTTGGAGCTCAACTTCAAATGGGTTGGATTTTCTCAAATTTTGTTTTGGGATCGTTTTCCCGTTAGCCCTCCTTGCCAGAGTTTCACTAAACTAGTTTGCAACTGCAGATGTTCCTGTGTGTTGATTACCAAGACTTAGGCTACAACTGTTACAGTAATCCTTAAATTCAGCATGGTGGCTCCCCATGAACATCGTGGATGTGCTTGTTTGCATCTCACCTGGCATACCACAAGCTGAGGCAGAACCCAAAGGGGTTCTGCTAATACTGGGGAGGTTTGGATCATATACTGAAACAGGTTTAGCTGCTGTGCAAAGTGTGCGTTTCATTGGTGGTGCCTTTAACAGCTTGTATTAGTTTATTTGCATGTGTATTCTGGCACCTACTGTATACTAACATGGGTATCTGCATTTATATGCCTAACTGTGTTCTTCTAGGTGTAACTGTGTCTGATGTTAAAACTTGCAGGTTTACCTTTATCTAGGTTACCAGCATTGGAGTGAAATGTTATCACTTTGATGCACTCGCAGGTGATTTCTAGATCAGTGGCTGATCCTGTGGAAATGTATGTTCCCCAGACGTAGGTCAGGTAAGTGTAGTTAGTGTTGTGTTTCTGGGGTGTGCTGTGAGGTGTTGCATTGTTCAGTTGTGTGCTGGATGTGTCCCTCCCCAGGGGTGTTTCTGTGGGATATTTGCGGCATTCTCTTGGAGCGTCACCACGGGGACAAGCAGGGGGAAGGAACACAATTTGTATTTCTTCATGTTGTGTGATTGTACTGTGACAGCGCCTCAGAGTGAAGGTGCATGATGAAGTATGTAACTGTCCTGTGTGTTTCTGTGTGACAATAATCTGCACGCACACATGCACTTGCACACACAGGCACACACCCTCCAGGCTCCAGTGCGTGTAGGAGAGTGTGTGTGTGTGTGTGAATGCTATTTAAATAAAAAAGAAAGGAAGTGAATCAGGGTCGTTTCCATTTTAATTGTAAAACAGATAAGCACTAAACACTTTGAAAAAGTAAATGACTTGAGAATAATTACTATCTATTACTCTGCGTCCCAGGGGGGCAGTTGGAGGAGCCCAGATGGCTACAAAAATGGGATTTAGCAGAAAATTGAAGACATTATTCACCGTAACACATTATCAATTACCTTCATATCAATTACAATAACCTTACATTAGAAGAAGGGCCAGGAGACTATCTTCAGCCCCCAGCCTGAATAGTAATTGCAGTACCCCTATGGATGGTGTGTGTGTGTGTGTTAGAGGGTGGGGGGCACCACAGGGTTGTGCAGGGGTTCTTGCAGCTCCCACTGCTCGTGGGGGAGAGGATAATAATGGCTCAGGGTAGTTTCCCCTCCCCTCCTTACAGTCACCTCATGGAAGGTTTTTCTCTGTCCTGTTTGTGTGGTCTAATAGCTCGAAGGGCAGCTGATGTGGCTCCTTCCAAGAAATTCTGCTTGGCTTGTCATTTGGGAAGTTCAGAGTCTCTGTGCAGAGACTGCTGTTTCGCACCAGTGTCCTCTACTTTCCTTCCCCATCTCAGCGATTTCAGCCAAGCTGCTCAGTTTATTAATGGGGACTAGTTTGCAATTTAAAGTCCTTTTCTGTAGGACCTGGGTTTCTTCGTGTAGCAATCTGGCTGGCTCCCACTCCATGCAGGAGGTGGGAGCTGTTCCCTGTGCCAGACCCAGATGGGGCAGCAGCTCGTGTCTCCTGTAAACACTCACAGAGAGGTCACACAAGGCCTTGGACAGGATATGGAGATGAACCAACCAAAAACAACTTAAAACCCAACAAACAAAACACTTCTCCTCTTCCTTTACTCCAGGGATGGTAGAAGGTGTCTTGGGGAGGAGCAGTACCAAGGCTGCTTCAGCAGGCTGGTAGCATGAAGGTAGCTCTAAGGACATCTTGTTGCCTGTGGCTGTCTCTTCTTGCCAGCTGGGATAGCCCTTGGAGCTGGTGGTAGGTCAGTGCTTCTGACTGCGCTTGGCTAATGCTTCTGGCTTGCCATGATGCTGTTCTGAAATTCTACCTCTTGGATCTGGGCTTGATCCAACTCACCCAAGTATTTACACGTGCAACACCCAGATCTAGCTGGTGGAGTCCCATTCTCTGCTGCAGCCCAAACAGATTTCACTGCCTTGGAGTCCTGGCCTATGCACAAATGTGTGTGTGGAAGACAAGCATTCAGACACATCAGGGCACTTATGAGTTAAACTGCTGGTGACATTCCTTCCAGCCTTCCCGCTTTCCCAAATATGCAGTGGAGTGTCCAGTGGGTTAGTGCAGAGAGGACTAATTGCTATTAAAAGGCTTTAATCTGGGAGATTAGTGCTGGCTCCAGGCGGTGTTTGCACACGAAGGAGACATTTCCGATGAGATGAACTAGAATTCGTCCCTGCTGTTTTGTTGATAGAAAATCATCTTCCCCTTGGTTTTTTCTCTTTATCTCTGTCTCTCTTGCTTTCTCACTCTCTCTGATCTTTTGCTTTTGCCTCTTCCTTAAGCTGAGCAGAGAGCTTTATTGTTTTTTAGAGAAGCAATCCTCTTTGACCTTTGGGGTCGGTTGTCTTTGGACATATGTACAGACATGCATGCATGGACACATAGATGTGCCCAGAGTTTCCTGCTCCAAAGAGTCCTTCAGAAAATAGATCCTGGTCAAGAGAAGTAATGATAAATATATTTTCCCCTTGCTTGTTGTTGCATCTCTTGTGGGTCAATGAGGGGCCTGCAGAACTGTTTCTATAATGTGGGTCAGGCCAGTCCCCTTCTCCTGGGCAAAGGCTTGATCCAGGGAGCATCAGGAAGAGGTGTTGCAGACTGAACATCTTAAAGCTCCCTGCAGAGGTAATTAGTGGGGGGTAATTAAATGATTACATGTGGGAAGGTACGGAGCATTACTGGACCTCTGGCATGACCCAGGAAATGTCACTATTGACTTTGATGAACATTGGATCAAGCTCAATGGAATTAATTTGATAACATGCCAGATGTGTCCAGAGAGCCTGTCCATGAAGGAGACACGTTTGACCTGGGAGCATAGAAATCTTTGTGCTACAACTTACTGAAGGATCCAAAAGCGGAGGTGCTTATTCTGAATTCAGTGTTGTCAGAAATCCAAGAGTGTGTCTCAGGTCTGACTGTCTAGGCAGATAATCCCTGCTTCTAGCTTTCAGCTGGAATTTTCACAGCATCCTCAGGAAGTTAAGTGCCAGTTCTCTTTGAAAAGCACAAAGGAATAAATGGGCAGTGTTTGTATGTAACTCGAGTGGAAGGAACTGAAGACATTGTATCCCAAAGAGGAGAATGTGTGAAAACTTGACAAGGAAAGGAGGACTTGAGTAGAATCACAAAGTTGCGTGGTCCTTCTGGCCTTGAGAGTGGCCTGACAAAAGTGATGAAAGAGAAATGGTAGGAGGGAATGAGTGTCCTCAAATCAATGAGGCCAAGAATCAAGGGGACAGTTGGGCAGGGGAAAGAAAATTGGTTCAGGATCTGGGTCTCCCGTTCAAAGAGGTCAAGGCTTTCCAAGAAGGAAGTACTTCATTTGCAGTGTCATCCATCTTTCTTCTGTGCACTGTCTGAACACCATGGGCTTTACTCTTTTGCAGGATGCTGCCGGAAACTTCCATGTGACTGCACTGTGATTATTTTAATCATAAGTAGGTATTTTTAGGAGGTGTAAACTGGGCATGGGGAGCAGAGAGGGGAAAATTAAGTTACCTCTGTATCCTTGGGGGCAGTGTGGCTCTGCAAAGGCTGTTGTGGAGCCTGTCACTTGGCAAAGTGGTGTGGTGGTTTTTTTTGTTTTGTTTGGGTGGGTTTTTTTGTTTGTTTTTTAAAGCATCTGAATCAGATATGAAATGTCACAGCATGGGTCCTCTTAGGAAGGCTTTGTAGTGGACTGGAATTTTGGATAAAGGTATCTCTCTCTCTCTCTCTCTCTCTCTCTCTCTCTTTCTCTCTTTCTCTTTCTCTCTGTTTGAAAATCCAAACTGTTACTGTTAGCCAGCAGGAGGGCAGACCTACTGCTCATGTCAATTGCTCCAGTTCCATTGTTTGCCCTTGTTCCCTCAAGTTTGCAGATGATGCTGGTGTAACCAACATAAGGATCTGGCCTCTAGCGTGTGTTTGTCCCATCTGCTGTCCAGCATGTTAATTTTCATGGAAGACACAAACTTGCACGGACTGTGATTTCAAGGAGGGGACCTTTTTCTTTTTAAGAGCCAACTGTGAAGCCTCAGGGGCCAGATTCTGAAAGGCAGTTAATGCCAAGATCAGGAGGAGCTGGGAGCTTGAGTCCTGGCAAATTCTGGCTTGTCGTCCAATACTGACAAGACTATGGGGAAGAAAGCATGTGTTAGACATTTGTGTAAAAGCAGCAATGATAAAGATTTTTTCAGTAGCAACATCCTTGGGTGGAAGGACCAGGCTTGCAAAAAAAGACTCAGTTGAAATGAGCCTTGAAAAATCCTCAAGGGGATTAGAGATAGTGGGACAGGGAGCATATTTCCACTGCAGCTGTCAACCAAAATGAAAATAATGATTTCTTAAAGAAAAAATTAATGCAACAGGTAGGAGAGAAGAGGTCTGTTTCTTTGGCTGATGCTCTTTATCTCTCATATTTCAATAGGAGCAGAAGTATGTTAAGTAATGCTTCAAGAGATTCTTCTTCCCAGAATTTGATGTTGTAAATATTTACAAATATTAGTAGCCAGGCTTCTTAACATGCCCAGTGATCTTGAAAGTCTTGTGTTTTGGGTGCAAGATTGGAAATACCTGACACTTTATGAATGCTCAGGCGTGACCTTAAAAAAAAAAAAAAAAAAAAGCCAAACCAAAAAACTTAAAGGTGTTTTGAAAGTGTCTGGAAACTGGGAATTTAGATTCCATGTCAACTATTGTTTACTTTTGTTAATGTTTGTTAGGATGCATTTTTTGATTGTTACTGGTCTCATGCAAGTGGATTATTGTGTGTTTGGGTGGCAGTATTAGTAACTCTTCTATTTTTATTGCATGCTTCATGAAAACTACTGAGTTTCTGAAACTTTAGCTCTTAGAATCAGGTGAGCGTATGACAGTGTCTGCTGTTCTTTCAGTTTCTTTACCTTTGCAATCTTTCTTTGTCCAAGGTGGGCATTAAATCAGAATAAATAGCCTGAGAACTTATTAGAAGCTTAAAATTCAGAAGGTACTCAGGATCTATGATATTATAAAGTATTTTAATGACTTGCAGTGAACATTCTGGTTTTAGCCAATATGGTACACCGTTTTTGAATGGCTTATGTTGGAAATGTCTCCGCCTTCTAGTTGCTTTCAGATACTCCTGGAAACTGATCTTTTATTGTATTCACCTCACTGCATGATTGGAGCCCCAGGGGTCTGCATCTAGAGCACTTGGAAGGAGTTTGCCACTCAGCATTCAGAGAAGTGTTGAGAGCTCTCCATGTCCTGAACCTCTTCAACCACAGTGGTAAAACTTCCAGTTGACTTCAGAGGAGTTGGAGTCATGTCACACATCCAGGAGTGTGACAGGTCCAATCATAGACATGACTTGCACAAAAGTACCCCTCAAAAAACATGGAAGACCCTGTTTTTGGAGAGAGGGCTGCACTGATATTTAGAGAAGGCAGGAGAGATGAATAGTGCAGGACCAGTTTGGATACAAGAGACTTAGAAGGTGCATGTGGGAGATATATAAAGGACCATTGCAGGAGGTGGATTCCAAAAAAAGAAAGACTCTGACGCAGAATTGGAATTGGAAAGCTCCATGGACACAAGGCAGCAGGGAGCTCACTCAGCAGCTATCTAATCGCTTTTCTCTGAGCTGGAGCTAACCAAGTATGGAGCTTTTGCCTCTTCTAGCCTGCCAGTGGCTTTGGAGATTTTAGGGAAATCTAAATTAAACCTGGCCCCAATAGGTGTTCTGCCTTCACAAATCCAATTAGCCAATCATGACTTTTCACTTAACTGCAATGACTTTAATTGGATCAGAATAAGAAGGAGGAGGATAGAAAATTACAGGAATTTACTTAGCAAGCAGGGTGGAGCCTTGCAGTTGAGATCAGCGTTATCTCTAGCACAGGCTGTAGAGTTCATCAGAGGTGTGAAAACTCCATGAACAGTCCACAATGTTATGTATGGAGTTTTCAGCTTATTAAGCTACAGGCATCCACACGGAAAGCTATAATAGGTGTGGTGGCCCAGCCTGTGTGTGTACTCTAGCTAGCACAATTTGACTGTGTGCAACACCTCCTTTGTACTTAGTGTGCAGGGGCTATTGGACAAGTGAAAGGCCTGTGAATGGCCTCCAAGTCTTTGAAATTGAGCACAAGCTTAGAGCTATGCAGAACTGAGGCCTTTGGGCAGCAGTTTTCTTTCGGGCTGACATTCAACAGTGCAGGGACTGTAGTGAAACACAATAACTCCAAAATGTGCATTCCTGTCATGTTAGCGGACATGGGATAGCACCACCAGATGAGCTTTAAAAGCCAAATCCCAGGGTATCAAGACAGCAATGACAATGCATTAGCACCAGCACAAGACTTGGCACTGACAGAGATGATCTAGCAGTGCTACTAGTAAGTTATAAACTACTTCTAAACAGATGTGTGATTGGGTTGCTTACTGGGATATATGAAAGGGTGGACATGGCCGGCACATCCAACATTTTTTGACCATAATTTGGAATGAGATTTTGGAGATCAAACCATACATTAAAAGATTCCAGGTTAGTGATTTATCTTCTTTTCTTCTGCATTTTATTGGTCAGGGTTGGTGATGAGCAGCATACGATAGATACAGCACCAAGCAAAATTTGGAAAAACTGGGAGGGGAAAGGCAACTCTTTTCCTGCCTTAATACAACTTAAGGAACCTTCGTTCTACCGGAGCAGGTTTCACCATGCAGGCCACACTCTGTGGGTGCTAACACCCCTTCAAATCCAAGGGATGCCTTGCAGCCTCAGTGAATGTTGATCTGGATTTACACAACATAACAGGGATCAGATTTTTGCTTGCTGGGAGCTGTCAATGAATGCAAAGTGTGACGTAGTGCTTATCTAGCACGCACACGAGGGACCCTGCTGCAAATCAGGAATGACTTCACTAAATCCAGTGGAGCTGAACAACCATAAATGAGCAGAATGAGGCCCACGCATTATCCCAGGCTAGCGCGCTGTCTTTAACAGGCCCTAATGAATTCAACTGCAGCATGTAGTCATTAATCCCAGTGGAAAGAGCAGCTCACCATTACATGACCTGGAATTTCAAGAGTTTGCTATTAATGCACCAGGCTGCTGTTCTATGCAGAACCCTACATGGCTTCAGGCCTGGAGGAAACACACATTACCCTGGACCCAGCCAAAATCTCAGCAAAGCTCTTTCAGCACCTTCCAGTCTGGGTAAGCAGAAGGGTTGGTAAGAGGGTTGGAAAGGCCAGGGTAATAGATGGCACACGGGGCCCCGAAATTGTTTATGATGCAAATATGTTTAAAAGCACCGCATTGCCTCCTCTGGGAAAAGGAGCTTAAAATTGAAGTCTAATGATAACAAATGATTGTTAATGAGTTGTCTAAACATAATAGATGGAAAGAATTAAAAGCCTAGAATAAACAGGGTTTCATTAAAGCACAATAAAGAAACAACACAAATTTCATATCTTGGAATAAATGGGCCCTTGTAGCCTTGGTGGGAGTGGAGGGCACTGAGGTGGGTGCAGGGGCCAGTGAGCTACGCCCCGTCTGGCTGGGCGCAGGGCTCTGTCAGCTAGGCAGCACTGGCTGGCAGGAGCAGCTTGGCGATGGCTGCTTAGGGCTCCACTTCTCCACAGCCTACGCACACGCCTGGCCTGCGGCACATGAGGAATTCGCTGCTTCACCAGCACTCATCAGGTACTTGAAAGCAGGTGCTTGCTCAAGTGTCCGGCTTAAGCACCTCTCAGGGCTGCCAGTGCCCTGAGATGGAAAGGGAGACAGGTTTCATTCAGAGATATTTACAGCCAGGGGCTGGCTAACCTTGACACTGGACACCTCCATGACTGCAGTCGGTGCAGCCCTTCCTTACAGCAGCAAATACTGATTTTGGGGTCCACAGGACCTCCTGGGGACCCTGGGCTGTTCCTAACTGTGCAAAAGTTACCGAGAAAGGCAAGTTAAAACCAGCTGTGCACCAATTTACAGATTGGTTTTTTTAAGCCCTTCAGAGGCTGATCTTCTTTTCAAGACCCCACAGATAAAATTAAAGTTGAAAATCACTCCTCTAGAAAAGTGTGCTACTGAGAATGTGAAATTCTGCAGAGATTTCACAAATGGTTCATCAGAGTGTTAGATGCCAAGAGCACACACCATATTTCATCTCAGTGTGTGTCAGATGGCAGATTGTGGATAGATTTTAGACCAAGATTTTATTAAGGACATATGAAGAGATGATCGATAATTCCTTGGTGGGTTTGTTTCCTAGACTGACTGCCTTTGACATGGTGACATTGTTTTTGTTATTTGTGTGTGGTGGGAAATGTTGAAATTTCAAAGTTGCTTTCAGGCTTTAGAATAGACTTTCTACTTCAGGTTTAATTTTAAATCGTTCTCTAGACAGTAGCAGTATTCTGCGAGCCTTTTAGACTCTGGAAGTCTGATTTAGCTTTTAGAATGTTTTGTTAAAAGGAGATGTGAGATAATAGACAAAAACTGAAATGATGTGGCGAAAAGCATGTCAAGATTTCCTCAGAAAATATTACTTAAAAATTAAAAAGGCCCCTTTTTTTTTCCTCAAGGAATTAAAAAATTTATAAATGTTCCCCTCAGCCCCTCCATTTTCTGTTTGCTTGGCTTGGAGATCTTGTTTGTGTTTCGGGAAGGACTACATGTTCAGCAAAGTGTATGTGAGAGCAGGAGTGCTCGCTGTGGTGACGCGTCGGTGTTTTGGAGTGTGTCCATGTCAAAGTGTAATGTACTTGTCCTTATTGATGTGCTTTATGATGGATGGATCGCAGATCTGACAGATTCTTTCTGAGTGTTTGTAAAGCTGCATGGGGCTTGGCACTACAAGGCCCCAGTCCTGACAGAAACCCCCAAACATCCACAGCGTTCAGCCAGGGCTGGCTCCTGCCCCCTTTATTCATGCTAATTTGTACTTTACTCAGTGACTGGTTTGCTTGAAGCTACTGGGAATACTTGTGAAGTGTGCAACACAAATGCAGGACAAACCGAAAATGCAGGCAAGAATTAGAGCTGGGCAGTGTTAGAGCTGGGTGGTGTTTCCCAATAGGAAAATGGATTTTTGTAGTGACACAGGGTGTCTCTCTTTCTTAATTTAAAAATCTGAACTCTTTTTTTTTTTTTAAAAAAAAAAAAGATGCTATTGGGAAGTTTCTGTTGAAACTGGAAAATGATCACATTTTCAATATGGATTTAGGATTTTTTTTTTTCTTTGAGAAGAACCTAGGAAAAGTAGCCCCCTCCTCCTCTCTACAAGTCAATGAAAATCAAAGTTACAACTGAAATCAGTTTTTCCTTAGGTAGAGGGATGTTTTTACTGATAACAGTTAGCACTAATATTATTGTTGTTATTGTTTGGCTGGTAATGTTAATACAGGTATCTGCTTGTGTGTTCAGGCTTAATGTAGTGCAGTCTGCCTTTCTGAGAGCATTTGGTCCTACAGCCGGGGCATGTGAGAATTTGGCATCCTGTTGTACCTGTGACGTTGTCAGTGCTAAATACCGTCACACACATGTGACTGTGTGGGGAAAAGGCACATCCATGCAGATATGTTGCTAGACCTTTGCAGAGAGGAGCTCTGCATGGTGGCAGCTCTGCTCCTTGGCAGCTGCCAAAGTTTCTTTCTAGCAGAGCAAGAGAAGAATATTCCAAATGTTTCTTGTGCAGCTGAATGATATCAAAATACAGCCTTGGGGTTCATATCTGAGCCCCTTAGAACTGCAATATTCTCAAGAAAAGCTTGATCCAAATGGATCCAGCGCCTGAAATAGCTCAGTTTTGGTAAAACTTAGTCTGATTAAATAAAGTGATACTAAAACATTCTAACTGGCTCTCATGAAGGGGTATCACAGGTGGCAGCTCGAGGCCTAATTTAGGGAGTCTGATGCCTGGCACCATGGATCAGCAAAATCCAGTTCATGATTTCATATACAGGAATGTACGAATCCACCTGGGTGTCCGTGTTTGTTGAGCCTGCATCCACACAAGGTACACAGGCATGTACCTTGCTGGCTGAGCAGTGTGTGTCGTGCCTTAAGGGTCTGCACTTGTGTGTGCGAATCTGAGCAGGTGGATTGTCTGGGTGTTGTGCTTAAAGCAGTGTGAGTGCAAGCAGCTTTACTGGTTTAATGGCTGGCATGCAGGTCTGGGTGAATCATAGAATTGAAGAATGATTGAGGTGGGGAGGGACCTCTGGAGGTCATATTGTCCACCCCCCCTGCTCAAGCAGGGCCACCCGGAGCCAGTTGCCCAGGACCGGGTCCAGACATCCCTGCCGGCTGTGGTCGCAACCACAAGGAAAGTTATAAGGCTTGGTTAGGCAGCACTGGCCCTGTCAGTAAATCATTGTGCTGTTTAGGCCTTTTTTTTCCTCCTGGATTGGACTCCATAGAGAATCAGACAGACTGTGCTGAGCTGGTCCCATCTGCACCCAACCTGGACAGCAGCTTTATCTTGCCTTGTAAAACTGCAGAGCTCTGTGACAAAAGAGTTAATCTCTGCCTTTGTTTCTCTTCCTCTCTCTCTTCTCTTGCAGCGGGACTGAAAGGCAAGATGAGAGCAGATCCATCAGTGTCAGCTGCTTTCAGCACATCAGCACTTTTTGGGGGTTTATTGGGGAGTAGCCCATCAGCAGTGTTTCCAAACTGCAAACACGCTGCAGCCAGGCAGAGCAGCCAGGCTGCCTGGGGATGCGACGGACCCTGGTGCCACTGGCCAGGGTCTGGGTGATAAATGACTGAGAGGGGCATCTCCATGCCTAGCGAAGTCCAGAGGGTAGGCCAGAGCCTGGCTCCTGGGGAGGCAGCAATGAAACCATATTAATTTCTGGGCATGGGTCCATGTGTGTCCGTGTGTCTGCACTGTTTGAAATAATACACTTTACACACACA
Organism: Chlamydotis macqueenii; assembly: GCF_036417535.1. Lineage (NCBI taxonomy): Eukaryota > Metazoa > Chordata > Aves > Otidiformes > Otididae > Chlamydotis > Chlamydotis macqueenii. Next base: position 18,895,055 of record NC_141562.1, read on the forward strand.
CATATGCTTCACTTTCAAAACACAGAGTAACACGGAAGAGGGGTGAAATAGAGAAAAGTCTGATTGACAGGTTAATGAAGCAGTTAATAATAGCAATGTATATTATAACCTTAGAAACAGCTTGTAAATACCCAGTTGCTTTACATGTATAAACACGCTCCCATGACTAGGTCTGTGTATATACTTTTACCTATAGCAAATGTATGTGCCTGTGCATATTCATATCTGAAAGATGCAGGAATGTGAAATCAATGCTCTGCAGTCAAACCAAAGGGTAAACAGAAGGCGGAAAAAATTAAGCTTCATTGGCCTAGCAGCCTTGCATATCCTCTGCTTTTTATTTTACTCCTAGGACTGGAAGCCTTCCAAAGCAGTAGAGGGACTGAGGAGCACACATCTCACTGACTTGTACTTCTAAGCCCTCTTACTCTTGAAAACTCCATCTGTGGTGGGTTTTTTTTTTAATCCCAGGGTCTCAGGCAGAGCAGCCTCAGCCTATCCGTGCGAGGCTGGGAAGCCATGTTAGCATGAGGAGAGTAGAGTTTGAACCTAGATCTAATCCAGGTTTTTGACTCATTCATCATCACATTGGTATGTCACTCTTTGAAAAGCTAGACATATCTTTTACTAGGCAGATATTTGGATGTCTTTGCTTCTGTATTGTATATATCCGTGGGAATTTCCTGATGTACTCTGGACTGGGGCAATGACTTACACAACAATCCTTTCTCTCTTTTGTGGGACCTATTAGCAAATATAAATAGCGACATACTGAGCTCTTGTGGATGGGCAACAACCCCAGGAGCTAAAAAAGCAAGTTCAGCATGACTAAGGATCTTTAGCTTTTCATTTCATGACTGTGCTTTTACTTGACAGCCTCAACTTTACAGTAAGATATTTCCCCTGAGTTCTTTTCCTAGCTTTTCTTAGAGAAAAAGAGAAGAAGATTAAGAGATTTCTCATACACACAAAGGAATGTTACAGTCGCCAGTTCCCAGTAAAAGCCAAGCGGTATTTCTAAGCGTCATGACCGTGGATGGAAAAAATGCAAAGATCCAAGTGTACTGGAAAGGATCAGAACCAAAGGTTGATAGACCCCAACCTACACAGTAGAATTGACTTTATCACATTGAAGTTTGACTGAGACTGGAACTCTTGCGAAAATCCTCAGCAAATTCCCCTCTAAGAGTATGCAGTTAAGTTCCTGGCCTCAGGCCTTCTGGAAAGAGTTGTGCTAGGTATTTTCTTCCCTGATGTGAATTGCAAGATAAAAGCACTGAAGAGGTGGGATGTGTGCAGGAACTGCTGATGTGACATGTGTGGCACCAAGCAAGGAGCATAGATACACGTGTATCTTGGGCAATGTGCAAATGACTGTACCTGCGAGTTTCTAGCCACACATGCTTATGCTTTTGCAGCAAGGGATCCTTTTATTATAAGGCAACTACCACTGTCTTGGTCTAGCTCTGGACCAGAGTTCTTGATGAGCTTGTGATCTGAGGACCTTGCAGGCAAAACAGTCAAGCCAAGTATTTCTGTGTTAATCTTACAGCTGTGGAAGAGAGGTGACTTGTCATGTGCAGAGCTGAAGGCAGAGCTGGGAATGGGAGTCAGATCTCCAGCATGGTAAACTTGTTCTTTCTGTTTCTGTCTAGACTGGTAAATTATGCTTAAGCACCACCAGCTGAACATTTGCGCAGAGGCAAATAGCTGTATGTCAGTCTGTAGTTAAGATACATCATAGTTCTGTAACTGGGAATCCTCTGGTTTTAGGTGCAATTCAAACTGCTGTCTAAGAATACCATTCTGCCTATCATCCCTTGTTCTTCTCTAAGCTCCCACTTCCTCTGTCCCCTAGGATTAGGGTCTGTAGTTGCTTTCCACAAGTATTTTAACCCCTCTTTGAAACATGGAGGAGAACAAGTTGACCTAAGACAGGATGGGAGGAAACTAGGGGCTGACAGAAGTTCAATTTGTAGCCAAGAGAATTAGTGTCTTTGCATCAGGGACTTGCCCTTAATTCTCCACCAGGGAGGACTGTCAGGTTTGAGCAGACAGATGTTGCTTGTGCAATTCTCTCCCCTGCCCCAGACACCAGAGTGGGGTGTGGGTGTTGAGAGGAAGTTAATTTCATGTGGAAGTGGGAGGTTGAGGGATGGGGGCTGGCAAGGTCTCTCTGTCTTTGGTGGTAAGGAGGAGAGGCTATGCACAGCAGTTCAGCTGTCTTCTACCATCCAGGCCAGCTAGCCAGATCCAGGAGGCCTTCCCCATCAGCGCAGCAAGCTCAGCTTTGCTGCCATCAGCACTGCTGAGGACAGAAGCCGGGGATGGGTGAGTCCAAATATCCGGATCGCGTGGATATTGGCTGGAAATGTTCCACCATATCCGGGTGGCTGCCTTTGCGTGATATTCATGCTCATGAGAAAATTAATTATTCCATTCACCAGGCTCTCTGAGCCGGGAGGATTACCTCACAGTACCTGGAGCTCCTCCTGAGGGTGGGTGGTGTGGGGGTGTGTGTGTGTGAGCACGTCTCTCTGCATGCCTGCTGACTGAGAGGATGTGTGTGTGTTGTGTGTGTGTGTTGTGGACATAGCTGTGTACAGGCAGCAAGAGGTTGCTTATGACTGTAGGCACAGAGGAGTTGCGCGAGTGGAGCTGGAACCAGGAAGATGCCTCGCTCTGCATGTGTGAGAGCGGGTGCCCTTGGAGATACTGAGTGGCTTTGTCTACGTACCAGAGAGGGGACTGTTCCCCTCCAGGTAAGGTGAGCTGTGTGCAGGGAGCAGAGGATGCAGGGCCTGGGTGGGCAGCAATGCATTCCTTGTCTTTGCCTTTATGTGCGTGAGCAGCATGTACATGGACTAGGCTGTATCCCCGTGCTTTTTAGATCTGCCTTCAGAAAGGCTGATGTATGTTTGATGCAAGCCTAAACCTGCCCGTGGTTTCCTGTGTACTTGTGCTGCGAGCAGGGAAAAGTTCATGTGTATAGACTGAGTATTAAAAAGCTGCATATATGGCAGAAGATCTGGTGTCAGCTGACATCGCAGTAGTACCTGTGATTTTGGATGCATTTTGATTTTTTTGATGGCCCTCCTAAACACAGCTCCAGTTCTTGTCATCCTGCTTTTACAGCTGATCAACCCCACGTACATCAGTGGGAAACTTACACCAGCAAGTAAGCAGAATCAGGTCTTGTGATATTTAAAAATAAAACCTTTGCACCTGAGTCTGAAAGCTTTCCTGGGATCCTCTAAGTCACAGAAGATCTTATCCCATATGGGCCAGTATGGACTGCATATGTGCTGGGGTCAGGGTTTTCCAACTGCGGCAGCAAGGAGTGATCTTTCCTGGAAAGCAGAACTGCTTAATTGTGGCTTGTGACTTAATTGTGACTCTGAGCGTGCCCTGATTGGCTCTGCTAGGCAGCACAGCGCTGAGTTTCAGGCTGGGGATATTCTTGGAAGTTTGTATTATTAATTGAAAGCTTATTAATGGCAAACACAGGATGACATTTTACATGGTTTAGTTATGTTCCGTGAGTCATTGGTACAATGCAGCCTCAGCCACAAGGCAAGGAAGCTCCTGCCGTAACTGATAACCGAGAAGCAATAACAGCTCAGTTTCCACTAACTGGTCCTGGGGCGACAGGGACAGCCCTTGCAAATGTCTGCCCATCTCCTCTCAAATGTCTGCCCCATCTAGGGCCCTCATCCTAGGGTTAAGAAAAGTCTCAGAGGAAGGCAGACTTAGTCACTGAGGTAGTAAGCATTCTGGTTTATTACTACTGGGCTCAAGAACTGTGGCTCTAAATGTCTGGCATTACAAATAAAAAGGCCTTGAAGTGAGGTAACTGCTGACATCACACTGGAAATCAGTAGCCCCATGTCTAGGGCTGGAGATGTGATTTTGCTCTAGATAATGAAACTTTGGATGCTGGGCTGTGGCTGAGTTCTCTAGAGTAATGCTTGAGTCTTATTCTCCCGTGTTTGAGATGTGGATCAATTTGAGTCTGGTTTCTATGGTAGTGGGGAAAGCATGCATGTTTGGCAGAGAATTGACTATTGCTTCAAATGTCCTGCAAAAAAATCCTTTTCCTCTGCCTAGCTTCATAGATGGGCAGTGCCATATATCTAAAAATCAAAATGAGATTCCTGTTGAAACAAGAACAGAACAAACGTCTTAGATTCTTAACATTTTTAAACAAAGTAGCATTATCCAGTGATTGTGTGTATGTGGCTGCTGTATGCAACTAGTCTGTGAAGGGTATCATGAAGGGTATATCTTCTTTAAGCAGATTTCTGAAGACCATTGACCAGAGCTGTGTTTGTCTTTCTCACAGCTGTAGGCATGGGCAAAGCAGGCATACTGCTAGGAGAGGCACTCCTGTAAGCCACAGCCATGGATCTGCAGCCTCTTTTTTTCTGGGAAGAAACAGATTGTACAAAACCCTCAAATATCTCCATCAGTCCTCCTGGTCCCCTCTTCCCCACTGCTATGTATGTATCCAGTCCTATCTGCCAAAACTCCCTGGGTGTTTCCCAGGACCATTGAGGTACTTGAATGCAGTGTTGTCACAGGTGGCATTTGCTCATGTTGTTGAGGTTTCTCAGGGAGGTACTTGCTCTTCACAAGCTCTGCTTCAGTGCTTAGAAAGGGAGACGAGAATTTGGAGACTTTTCCAGCCAAAGCTTGGCCTTGGGCTGAGAAATCCACCCTCTGGGATGGCAGAAGCAAGGAAGGTGATGATGGAAAGCCACCCACCATCTGAGTCTGTAGAAACAGCAATACATCCTCCTCCCTTCACAAGGGGAAGCTCAGTTGTGGGTGCCAACTGGACTGTTCCTTGTCTGGGGCAGCCAAGGAGGGCTTATGGAGCTAAGCATCTGCACAGACTGATGGGCACTTTCCTTGAGAACTGCCACAGATCTGTCACATCTATAGATCTATGGGACACACGTGGTCTGTCACCCATATTCAGTGCTGCACTCCCATTCTGCAACTATCAGCTTCATCAAAGGCTGGAGCTGGGTACAAAGAAAGTCCTCTCTGCACCTGCAGGGAGAATATAGACAGCAGAGCTCCGCTGCACTCTGTTGTCCAGCAGCAGAATTATTTCCACAAAGGCATGGCAGGCACTGGGAGGAGATTACAGGCCAAGCGCTTAAACTCTTCCACCC
>NC_141562.1:18905234-18910234 GCF_036417535.1 Chlamydotis macqueenii
AGTTAATAAAACTGTTTAAAACTGTACTTTGCAATCCCGTAGGCTGAAGAAGCCCTAGTGGTCACTTGACTGCTCTAAGTAAAAATTGTTCACATTTATGAGGGACATCAAATCCCACTGGCATTAACTGTATTTCCAGCTGAATAATAAATGGTATCTTCCAAGAGTTCTACAAGTCCTGCAGGACTTGTACCTGCTGCAGGTCTCACAGCCTGCCGGAGCCACCAAGCTGTTATTCACAGATGGAAAAAATGGTAAACTCTTGATATTTCTGTGAGCTTTTCTCATTCTCTCTCCACTTCATAATCTCTAAACCTAGTCTGATCCCTTTGCCATTTTGTAGCATGTCACAAGCTAATGCTGGTGATTTTTATCTTGCTATCAAACAGGACTCTCTATGAGGACAGGCTGAGAGAGTTGGGGCTGTTCAGCCTGGAGAAGAGGAGGCTCCGGGGAGACCTGATAGCGGTCTTCCAATACCTCAAGGGGGCCTACAAGAAAGATGGGGAGAAGCTGTTCAGTAGGGCCTGTTGTGATAGAACAAGGGGTAATGGGTTTAAATTAGAAGGAGGTAGGTTTAGATTAGATGTTAGAAAAAAATTTTTTACAATGAGAGTTGTAGAGCACTGGAACAGGTTGCCCAGAGAGGTGGTGGATGCCCCATCCCTGGAATCGTTCAAGGCCAGGCTGGATGAGGCTCTGAGCAACCTGATCTAGTCAGGGATGTCCCTGCTTCTTGCAGGGGGGTTGGACTAGATGACCGTTGAAGGTCCCTTCCAACTCTAACTATTCTATGATTCTATGATTTGTTTTGTCTTTGGAATTTGCTGGCCAGCAGCGACAAGAAAATGCCTTAAACCTAAAAATTTTGTTGGCTTCATGGTGGGCTTTGACACCACTGACCTTTAGAAAGGGGACATCACATTACAGTTTTTATGAACTGTCCTGTAGTGTCACCTTCCATCCCAATATGTCCTAAGAAAGTTCCCCACAAAGGCAAAAATTCTCATTTTTAATGAAGGGTTTATTTTCTGTCTCCCAGGAATCTCAGCTGCTCCCTACAAGATAATCACAGGTATTTCCACTGGGCACTTCCATAATGTCCCAAGATGAAGCAGTGTGAGCTGTGGTGGGCAGGGTGCTCAGATGCTGGTGTGAACAGCAATTGTGTATCCTGGGCTGATTTGGGTGAGGAAGTGGCTTTTTTGTAAGTATCAGGGAAATTGCTGGGATTTACTGGCATCCCTGTATCAGCCCAACTCATTAGGTTTGCAAGTGAGATCACACTCCATCAGTTAATCCTGTTTGCAGCTATGAAGCAAACAGGCCTTCCTGGTGTGCCAGGGGGTCGTACCGTCAGCCGGGGTCACCAGGCTCTCCCTCCACAGACACACACAAATGGAAGTCATCCTGCTGTCACCATAGGTTTCCTAATTCTCCTGCCATTTCCTGGAAGCCCTTTAACTAGCAGTGGAATGCCTTCTGTCTGCTCGGTAACAAAACAAGTTGCCTTTCATCGGTCTCTCTAGAAATCAGTGACTAGCAGCCACTGAAATTGAATTAGCAGTAACTCACCACTGGTAGAAAAAATAATTTATGGTTTTTATTTCAGCCCAGCTCACTGTTAGTGATGAAACTCTGCAGCACGACGACTTGATGAGGCCGTGATCTTGGAAAGATACAAAAAGAGATGGGCTGTTTCAGATGGATCACAAGGAAATCCTGAAATACAAAGGTACAGCCGGGGATGGGATTTGCTCTGTGGAGGAGCTGGCTGGAAGCTGCCGGTGCTCGGGAGGAAGTTGCATGAAAATCTTGTTACTTGTACTTTGTTATATAATTGCCTCTTGCAGAGTTGGTGTTTTTTTCTGTATTACAGTCACTGTTGGAGACAGGTTATGGATTTAGACAGGCCACTGGCTGGATAGCCTGGTATTTCCTGCATTCTTACTTCCATGGATGCTCTAATAGCCCTGCTGCCTGGCTTTGTCCTACTATCGTGTCTTGCTGCGAGGATGGTCTATGTCTGAGATTGTTGTGGGATTTGTGCAGACAGCTTCTAGTGGTATTTTCAGAGATTCCCAATAAGCTCCTCATACTCCTGTAGCATTTCCTAAATCCCTTGGGGGCGGAGGGTCATCTCTTATTTTTCGTGGGATAAATTGATAATGTCACATTGAAATCAGTCACAATGAAATGGCTCCGTTTTGATTACAATGAGAGAGGATTTTGGATCTGTGTTTCTGTTGTGGTATCTCATGAGCTGCCCTTACACCACAGTGGTGTTTTGGCAAAGATTTCCAATAGTATTTCGAAGTCTTTCCTATCCCATAAACTTGCTGCTAGATTCAGCACATTGTTTTCAGAGGTTTTGTGTGTGTTTCCAGAGAAGTTCTTCGTGTTGACTCTTGTAGAAGCCTGTCTATTCACTGTGGCTGGATTTTTGTGGGACCACAGCTGTTGTCTTAGAGAATGAGAGAAGTGGCACGTATACTAAATGGTCCACCGTGGCTGGAATTCGTTCCTCACCCACCTGTCAGTGTGGGTGAAGAAACATTTTGGGAAGCATCACTAGATTTGTGGTTGTTTGCTTGTGGCTCCTAATGTCTGTCTTTCCCTGACCTACATCGCCTGACTAAGGGCTAGTTTCCAGTAGCTTTCTTACTCCCTTGAATAAGATTCTGTATGTCCCTGAAAGTCTGGGAAAATCAGGCACATCATACCTTGAGAACCCAAGCCTCTGTTCTCAGCTCGTTTCTGCTGCCTGGTATCTTGCCCACGCTGCAGCATAGAGTTAGAGCACTAAAGTACTCAGACAACATAAATCAATAGGTGTCTGCTGATTTACACCACTGGAAGACTGGGCCCAGGTCAAACAGAGAGCAGAGAACCCTCCAACAGAGTCTCTTTAAAAGAAACCACAGGCAGGTATTTCAGCTCAGTTAGCTGGGCATACAATTATGGCTTTTGCTACAGAGTAAAACCAGTTTTTCCAAAGGACACTGGTAGCAGCCTCTTAAAAAAGGAGTTGTGGCCCCTCCCCGGTGACCTTTCCTTGTCAAATGCTACATGCTGTGATGTTCCTACACAATAGAGAACACTCTGGTCTCTGTGTACTTGGCAAAGGAAGAAATGGCTTTTTTAATCTCATTGCATGAATTATTGGCAAAACGTTTGAAGTGGCTCCAAGATTTCTCTCTGACTGACTTACATTTTCTCAGGAGATTTGTGTAGTTTGGGAGTTTGGAACGTGTAACTGAGTAACTCGGAGAAAGCATTTTGCTACCTTTTGAAAGGCTGCTGTGTCCTTGCAGAAAAACCACTTCATCTGCCGCATCCTTTGCAGAGGACAAGCATTGTTGGGTGTGACGTGCCGTGTCCCCTCAAAGGATACTCGCCCCTTCTGTTGTCCCGCCTGGCCCTCGGCGCAGGGATTGCCTGGAGGCTGTGCCTCCTGCAGACGCTGCTGCGGTATCGCCCCATCCAAGCTGTGGACATGGGAGCAGGGCTCTGCCATGCCAGACCTTGGGCAAACAGAACTGTGCGCCAACATGCTTGCCCTGAATAGTTTCCAGAGATGGGACATGGAAACAAAGGCAGCAGGCGTGGGGTCATGTATGGAGGAAGTGCCAGAGCTGGGATTAAGACCTGTGCTTCTGCCGCTGCAGCCTTGTCAGGTCTGAGGTATGGGGTGGGCCACCCAGGTTGGTAGCCGGCCCTTTTCTCTTTGTGTGCTGCAACCCTGAGCTTGCTTATGTGGCTCTGCCATGGGCCAGGTATTCCCCCAGGGATCCATTGCAGACCACATTTATCCCCTTTGCTGGAGCATCCCTCTGGCTGCCTGCTGGCTACAGCAAGTGAAGGGTTGTCACCTCCCAGGGATGGCCACCTCCCCTCCTTCAGTGGTAGGCTTCTTTTTGCAAGATCAAAGTGGGGGGAGTGTGCCAGAACCTGCCAGACTGCTGCTGGGGAGATTGACGGGGAGTGACAGAGCCTGAAACTGTCTGGCAGATTGTTTGTTTAATGGGGGAAAATGTTTTCCTGACGCTGTAGAGCACTTTGAATTGCAAACAATGTCAATAACACACATTCACCTGTTCCTACCACAGAGGAGTTCTCCCTCCTACATTGTCCCTTTAGTAGGAGACTCCATTAGTGCCCAGACCGCCGCCAGCCAAGTGCCTCGAGCGCGTGGCTGATTTGCCAATCAGGGCCGGCAGCGCAAGAGCGACCATGGCGCAGGGGCAGTGATCCCTGCAGAGCTGCCGGGGCGGCAGCTCATGGAGAAGAGGAGAGGAGAGGGGATCACAATGGCTCCATTCTTCACTGAGCTCCCTCTGGCCCCTCCAGCCCGCCCCGGTGGCCGGCCCGGGCTCAAAGTCCTGCCTTCAACTTCGATTCCCTGGGCCTGCAAAGTGGAAAATGAATTGGATCCGAGCCATGTGCTACCCTGCTGTCACCTGGTGTAATTTTTATTTTTCAGGCTGAAATGGCCCCAGAATATTGGCAGCTCTGAAATTGTAAGGATATCTAATCGGGTGATTTATGCCAGGAGGGATTTGACCAGGAGCCAGGAATTGGTAGTCACATCCTCCTCCTCCTCCCTAGCCTGAGAAGGAGCTCCCACTTTTGGTGGGGGTTATGGGGTGTCATTTGTTTTGCACCTGCGGTGGTCCCCTCCTCGCCCCCATGCCGGCCGCTGCAGAGCCGCCAGCTCAGCTCCCTGCCTCCCAGCACCGGTAAATAATTACCTCCCCCTTCCCATCTCTGGAATGTGTACATAAACAGCGTCGCCTACCTATGACTACTTGGCTTGCTGTTAAGTCCTAAATAAAGCTAAAAAAGGATTAATAGCCCTTTGTGATACAACATTAAAAAAAAAAAAAATTAGAAGGCAGTTTGTCTTGCACTCCGTCACCTTCGGACCCAACGAGCGAGCGCGTGGAGTGGTTGCTGCTCTAAACTGCACCCACGGTGCACGCTACAGTAACCCAGAATGT